>NW_016158012.1:0-7746 GCF_001687245.7 Rhagoletis zephyria
TGGGCTCTCAAAATTCATTTGTCCACAGCAACCTTTTTTGCCCCACTGTTCGCCGTTCGCTCGATTTTCACAAATGAGGCGTCAAATTAAAAGGCTTGGATTGCAGATATTCAATAAGATTTAACTTTTTTAAAAAAGTATATTCAAATTATTTCAAAAAAAAAAAGAAATATTACAAAACGGGTATCAATGGAAATGGGTTTGAAAATCTTTCTTTCGTAACTAAAGTTTAGAAGGGTTGCCACCTGTTTAAAAATTCAAATTAAATTTGAATTAAGGAAATTAAATAGGGGGAAAAATTCCAACTTATGGGTGCTAAACGAAAGGGGGCTCAGAAAGTAACAGTTTGAAAATATTTTGAAGTGGATTGCCACCTGTTGAAATGTCGAATTTAGTTAACTTATCCAAAAGTTAAACGAAATGTCAAAATATGGATTTCAAACGAGAGTATTAAGAACGCTTTAGATTAAACATTAAGAATATTTTTGAGATGTTAGAAGAGGGTTGCCACATGTCTAAAATTTATTCCAAATTATTAAATAAGTTTAATCAATAATTAAAATATGGGTATCAATCGAATAGGTTTGAAAAATATTTGCGTTGCCACATGTTCAAAAAAATAAAATTCAATTTAATTTATAAGTTAATTAAAATATGTATCGCAATGTTAGACGAAGAATATCTTAGAGCGAAACTATTTTTAAAGAGGGGTGCTACCTGTTTAAAAAATTGAATTTAATTAACTTTTACGCAAGTTTTTTGAAATATGAAGCGAAAGGGTGTTAAAAACGACTTGAGTTTGAGCATTTAGAATGCTGGAAAATGGTCGCCACGTGCTTATAAAGTGTCATTCAAATTATTTAGGAATTGGGATGAATTATGAAAAGATGGGTATCATCGAAATGATTTTGATTTAAAAAGATCCAACTCAACTTAAAATAGTGTAATTACCTAATTCAAATATGTGTTTTTATTTATTTATTTGGTCTACAGAAAAATGTTTGCTTACAGACAAATGAGGATAAAACATTTAGATATTTAAGTATGTGTGATATATTACAAAGAATACTAATTATCAGGGAACGGATTTTTAGGACCTAAACACCTATAAAAAAGGCAAAATAAAATAACGAAATAGGCTGGAAAAGGCAAAATAAGATAGCGAAAAAGGCAGGAAAAGGCACTAGGTGTTGCAAAAAAGGCAAAACAAAATAGCGAAAAAGGCAGGAAAAGGCACTAGGTATTGCAAAAAAAGCAAAATAAGGCACTAAAAAAAGACAGAAAATACGAAGAACAATCAAAAAATACATTTATTTTAGAATGTATATATTACAAGTAAAAAGAGAAAAACTGTGAACTAGTTTCATTATATGAACAATTTGTACTTTGAATCTTTGACTATGAGTTTCTAACTCATAAAACTTTAATCTGTATGTTGTACCACAAGATGTATTTTGAAGTTTTCTGGCAGCATTTTCATTCGATTTTCGTAAAGATGTGCGCTCGATGCAAGTTGATACAAGTGGAGCCCAATTTAAATATAGAACGTTTGAAACCTTCATATTATCAGGAATAAGCGCGTTTTCCTTGCCCTTTGCAATTTTAACCACACCCCTTTTTGTCTCCGAGCCTTCGTTAGCTGAGAAAACCAACACCAATTTGGCAAGAGGTCCCTGCGCTTCTATAAGCCGCATGGGCACGTGTATATTTTGTATTCTTTAAAAAAAAATTGTGAATGCTATAATCACTTTTTTAAAGGTAGAAGGCAAAAAAAGGCAAATATCTTAAAAAAGGCAAAAAAAGGCAACATCAAATGTGTATATATGGAATCAGGGAAAGCTAAATCGTGGACATTCTTAATCGAATATACTCTATCTCTTTAGCAGAAAAAAAGGCAATTTCCATAAAATCCGTTCCCTGCTAATTATACATATTAATTTTTAGTAATAATAATAATAATATTATTTAAAATTTGTTAATAAATCTTTAACTTGAACACTATAAANTACATATTAATTTTTAGTAATAATAATAATAATATTATTTAAAAAGTCAAATGAATTATTAAAACTAGAGTGCCAGTTACTGTCGAAATTCGACAGTTTTTCTAGTTTTTGAGAGCCTTGGAGAGGGTTTCTAACTTAACACGTAGCAAAACTTATACGGTACAAATTAACTTACCGGAACATCTTCTGCTTTGGAACTAAAACGAAACTAAAATTTTTTATCTTAGAAGGTCTTTGGACTTCAGCAGCACTTAGAATTGACCCGATACATTCCACTTTATCGATTAATATTAATGATTTGATACATATCGATAGTTCGATGAATTTCAAAAACACTAAAATCCGATAACTCACCAAAATTCGTTAACTCGACCAATTTCAATAACTGTGAAATTCGAGGGCTCCATAAATTTCGATAACTCAAAAATGTAAATTCTTTGGATACCTTTAAAAAATTTTTTTTGGACCTGTCAACATTTTTCGAAAGCTTTCATCATGTGATATAATGTGATGTGATGTCATGTAATATGATCGCATTCCAAGTTCCGATTATTAAATCGGTATCCCTGTCGATAACTGTTTCAATAAAAATACCGATAACAATATCCATAAACGTATAGAAAAATACGATTGCAAAATCGATTTATTCATCGATAGATATAACAATCATCAGTATCGATTATTGTACATATCGATAACAATATAAATTACTAAATCAATAACAAAATCAATTATTTAATCGATTATTATACCGATAACAATGTCCATTATTGTATCGATAACAATATCGATTATTGTATCGATAAAAATATCGATTATTGTACCGATAACAATATCGATTATTATATCGATAACAATATCGATTATTATATTGATTACAATAGCGGTTATTTAATCAATAGCAGTATCGATAACAATATCGACTATTTTATCGATAGCAATATCAATTATTATATCGATAAAAATATAGAGTTTTATATCGATAACAATATCGATCTTCAGCCTCATCCTTTTCTTCATATTTATCTTTATTTCTGCATATTCCTCTTCACCTTTACCTTAAAGTGTTTAAATTTACCTTGATCTTCGTTTTTGCCTGTATCTCTAGGCATCTTTATTTTTGTTTTTATTCTCAAACCGCTAAACCGCTGAGAACCATTTCCATGTGCATTATTCCCCTTGAGTTTGACAATTTACTCCCAACCAACCAACTGCCGCTAAAGAAGTTTCACTTCATAAATTCAAGAAATGTTTTTACCCTTTCAGTTACCCTAATTCTTATGTATCCGTCATTGTCGCCATTTTCCTCTTTATCTTCACTTTTGTCTTCTTTTTTTACTTCATCGTTATCATTTATTTCTTCATATTTATCTTTATTTCAAAGCTTAATTTCAAATGCGAAGTGAAACAACATGCGAAACATGTCAAATTGAATATGTTGCAGCAACATCTATACACAAATACGGAAATGTTTAAATAAGGGTTTAGGCCGTAATTTTCAACTAATTTTGAAACCATAAAAACTCTGCTCATCTACAGAAAAATGTCTTTCCAATGGTGTTCTTGGTTTGGAAAACGGTTCGGTAGAATCATCAAACGAACGGAGACAAAATTCATGTTAGCGTATTAATATATAGATATGGGTGTCAATGGTATTGCGGTTGAAAAGGGTTTATTTCTGAAATATATTTAGGAGGGTTGCCACGTATTCTATAAGCTGCGTTCAAATAATGTCATAGGTTAATTGAATTTTTAAAAGAATCTTTCAGGTAGGTTTCGCAATTCACTTCAGAGTGAATTTAAGCCAAATTCGCTTCAAACTCAAGTTAAACTTTGTAGATGTTTACTCGAAAATAAATTGTATAACCTGAAAAATAAAGACCTTACCTTTCGTGAAATTATAAACTTTTTATAGGGTGATTTAAAATTTGATAACACCGTGCGACAGTCACAAAACTGGGAGCCGAATATAGTAAAACTGCGATTTTAGTTTTTATCTCTGACGGCAGGATTTTTTTCAAAGGAATATGATTAAATAAAAAAATTATTCAAAAGATTCGATGCATTGTAGAATAACAATATGGGTATCAATAAAGGAAAAATTCTGTAGAATAGAAAATAAGGAAATTTTTGGGTGCAGCAGGACCAATAAGTATGAAATGTCCTGGCGCAACCAGCCTTTCATCTAGGGGGGCAGGAGTTTATATATAGGGAAAAAATGTTTTTAATCATATTTTTTTTGTGTATATATAAAGAAATTTTTGGGTTAAAGAAAGTATAAGTTTTCTGGTAGCCTTTACAACGATACCAATTTTCTTTATAAAAAAGGTACCTTTTGCTTCAAGTGTTTTTTCTCAAATTTTTATACACGAAGTATACACATATGCATATCAGAAGAAAGGGTATTTAATCGCCTATTTCATTTTTTTGTTAAATTTTTGTTTTTTTATAAAAAGAAGTAATTTTCCATTTTAAATATTTCTTCTCCAATTTTTTTATACAAAGTATACAAATACGCATATCAGAAGAAAGGTTTATTTGTGTTTACAACGATATCAACTTTTTAAAAATCTATTAGTAACTTTTTTGTTTAAAATATTTTGTTTATAAAAAAAAGGTATTTTTTCCTTTTAAATGTTTTTCTCAAATTTTTACATACAAAGTATACAAGTACAAATATTATATCAGAAGTGAAGAAGGGATCTAATAACGTTTACACGGTACCAACTTTTTAAAAATCAGTTCAAAATTGTTTGAAATATAAGGTTTTTAATTTTTCGAAGACCCGACCTTTGCTCCTTAATGCACCTGTAATATAAGTTTGCAAAAAAAAAGTTATAAACCATTTAAATAAGAACAAAAGGTGGTCAGCGACTGTATTTTTTTAGTTTTTCAGTTATTTACATATAATAATAAAAAATAATTTTTTACCAAAGATCCTATTNTTAATGCACCTGTAATATAAGTTTGCAAAAAAAAAGTTATAAACCATTTAAATAAGAACAAAAGGTGGTCAGCGACTGTATTTTTTTAGTTTTTCAGTTATTTACATATAATAATAAAAAATAATTTTTTACCAAAGATCCTATTTCGAACTTCGAAGGCCCATATCTCGATTTCGGAGGCTAACTTCGAAAAACGGAGAAATTACTTTTTACCTATGACTCAATCTCTTAAAAAAATTGGTTTGGTCCAATACCAGCGGAGTGCTGCACAGTGTAATGATTCTGGTATCTTCATTTACGTATATTGTAACTATCAATATCTTATAATGAGAAGTGTACATTTTTTTTATCTAATAATAATAATAATATAATTGATTGGCGCTTACACATATGTTAGTGTTTGGCCGAGCCTCTCCCCGACTTGTGGCGTGCGCCTTGATGTTGTCACACAAAGCGGAGGGACCTACAGTTTTACGCCGACTCCGAACGGCGATTGTATTTTTATGGGAAGCTGTTTTTCATGGCAGAAATACACTCGGAGGTTTGCCATTGCCTCCCGAGGGACGACCGCTGTTAAGAAAAAACCTTTTTCTATTTTTTTTGCGATGTTGCTTTGACCAGAGCTTGAACCCAGGTGCTGATGAGTGAATGTGCGCACTGCTTACCACTACACCACAGCGGCCGTTTTATTATTTAAAACTAATAAAATTATAAAGACGAAATTCGAGGATGTGGTAGTTTACATATTAGTCCTTGACATATATTTTTTTCAAATATAAATATTGGAAATTCCTAGGATATTCAAGGATAAAGTTTAAAAAGGACATTTTCAACATTTATTCGTCCTGGTGCAACAAAATATATATATTTTTTTTAATTCTGAAGTACTTTTACTTTTAAATAATACCCATAGTGTTACTCTACAATGCACCGAATCTTTTAAATAATTTTTTTATTCAATCATATCCTGGAAATTTCAAGTCCTATAAAAAAAACGTCTGACGTCAAAGAGAAAAATTAAAAACGCAGTTATACTATATTTGGCTCCTAGTTTTGTGAATATATTGATTTTTTCGTGTGTTTGAAAAATTTTTGGTTTTTGTCACAGGATGTCTTATCATCAGCCTTATCATGAGTTTCATTTAACCGAAGCGGTTCATTTTTCAATTTTTGTTTCCATGTATTTACTATGGGCGGATGACAAATTTTCAGGTGAACTTTTTCGGCTGAAACTCGGGATAAGGCAGAATATTAAAAACCTACTATGCGAAACGACTGCACAGAAGAAATATGACACTCGAATCGCTTATACCGTTCTAATATTTGGAATAGTTTGAAGGCTTTTGAAATTCTATCTAGGGCGTTTTAACGCCGTGCGGGCTCACTAGTTATAGATATATGTTCAATAAATTAATTGAAAAACTATAATTTTAACCGACTTAACAAAAAGGAGAAGGTTATGAATTCGTTGGAACATATATATGTATATATATTTTTTGTTAGTATATCGATGGCTGAGTGGAAGATCGACCTATCTCGGCAGCCAGTTCGAAAACGCCCTATCTCAGAAAACTTTTCAAAAACGCCCTACTTCAGAATTTGATTGAAAAAGGCCCTATTTCAGAATTTTATTGAAAAATACCCTATCTCAGGATTTGGTTGAATAACGCCCTATTTCATAATTCGGTTCAAAAAGGCCCTATCTCAAACGAAAATACATTGAAAATAAGGTGAGATAGGGCGTTTTTGAATCGCAGCTAAGATAGGGCGTTCTTGAAAAGTTTTCCGAGATAGAGCGTTGTTGAAAATTATTCTGAGATAGGGCGTTTTCGAACTGGCTGCCGAGATAGGTCGATCTTCCACTCACCGCATAACTTTGGACCACGTTAACCGATTTCTATAATTCTTTTTTTAAAGCAAAAGCGTTACCTCACAGGTGTTCCCATACTGATTTGGTTTAAATCCGATCATTGTATCATGAAGATATTAACGATTATCTTAAATTTTTATTTAAGAATTGAAGTCGGTTTTGTTTTTGCTTAAAAACTGGTTGTTTACTTAAATTTACCTCTGTTTATTTTTAACTCTGTCACATGAAAACATATAAACGCTGGTTTCAGACGCACTTGACCAAAATAAGTCTGAACGCGCTCGTTGCATTGCGCGACAGCCTTCAACTAAAAATACCGGTTTTCCACGTTGCGGTCCATTTTTTCGCAACAGAATATTTTAGAGAGTAAAATTTTGTATAAGTGGTTTTTTCTGTGTGAAAAGGTGGTGGAGTAAACTATAATTTTTATATTTTTACCAACAGTAAATAAAATGTTCTTAAAGGGGTTTTAATAACAATGAAAATGACGGTTGAATTTTCAATATCGGTCAATTAGATTGTCTGTAATTGAATTTTGAAGTAAAAAGGACAAAAAACACTTTTCGATATATATATATATATTTTTTGTTATAATATGTACATATTTATTTATTGGGCCGTATGAATAAAAATAAGCAATTGCTTTTTCTTAAAATTTCAGATCTTTTACTCAATTTACTCAAACAAAATTGAAGTAAAAGGTATGAAATTTTAAGAAAAAGCAAATGCTTAGTTTTTATTCATACGGCCCATTGAATCTTTTTTTCGAAACTAACAATAAGTTTTCAAATCTTACAAACTACCAATAAAATAAAATGTTCTTAAAGGGGTTTTAATAACAATGAAAATGACGGTTGAATTTTCAATATCGGTCAATTAGATTGTCTGTAATTGAATTTTGAAGTAAAAAGGACAAAAAACACTT
>NW_016158012.1:7756-32451 GCF_001687245.7 Rhagoletis zephyria
AAAAATTGATGCAACTTTCTTTCCTAGTAAATTTGTTTGCTTCTCGAAGCATTGATCCATCCTTTGCAAGGCCCAGTAATCAGCGGTCGTGCTGCCGAGTTGGGCGAACGTTCCAAAAGCTGCTATTCAATCGCTTGTTTTGTATGGAAAAAGGTTTCACAAGCAAATGGATTTTAACATATAATTTTCGTGAGAAAAAATTAAAAATATTTGACATTTTCGAGACCAAATAATTTGAAAATAAATCAAATCAGCTGCTCTACTGATACTACCTGTTCAATGTACCTTGATATATATATATTTTTGTTATAATATGTACATATTTATTTATTGAATCTTTTTTTCGAAACTAACAATAAGTTTTCAAATCTTACAAACTACCATTAAATGTAAAATTTCTGCGGCAATGCTTAGAAATTTTTGAATTTTTTTAAATATATATTTATTGCAGTTGTTACAGCTCACGGAATGGACAATATTCCGGGCAGCAGGATAGCTGGATATCGTGCTGGGTAGACAGTCTGAAAGGACGAGTTTCAGAGCCGCACGGCCTGGGCGGGTGGAAAGGACTAGTTTCCCACTCCGTCTGTCGATGCGTCACATTGGATATAGAAGCGTCTGTTGAAGTCCGGATGAGTCAGTAACTTTGTTTGAGCTTCTCAAAGGAAACTTAGGCCTCCTCAGTCATCGTAAACTTTTTGATTTTGTCTTTTGAGAGGCAGTCGTGCAGCTGAGCTGCAATGGTCGCATAATCCTGGATAAATCGACGGTACCAATCCAACATGCCCAGGAACCGTCTTAGCTGTTTTGGGGTCTTAGGTTCGGGAAAGCCCCTCACAGCTGCAACCTTGTTGGCACCCGTTCTGATACACCCATCACCGACTACGTAGCCGAGATATTGCACCTCTTTGTAACAGAACTTGCTTTTTTCTACGTTTATTGACAATTTTGCATCACGCAAACATCGAGAGACCTTTTCTAGCAAACATATATGGGACGAGAAATCTTCTGAACACACTTAACAAATCGTCTAGATAAACAAATACACATTCACGTAACGAAGCGGGTATGACCTTGTCCATTAAACGACACATTCTTTGTGCCGCGCTGCACAGTCCAAACGGCATGACTGTGAACTGGTACAGTGGTCTACCAGGCACATAAAAGCAGTATTTTCTCTCGATTTGTGTTCTAAAGGAATCTGCCAGAACGCGTCCTTTAGGTCAATCGGGGATATGAACCTGGTATTCTGGAGTCTACTGAGAATTCCGTCTATGTGTGGGAGGTGATATGCGTCCTTTATTGTCCTTTCATTTACCATACGGGCATCTAAACAGAGGCGATTTTTCATTCCTTTAATCACCAATGAGACCGGTGAGCTCAAGCAACTATTGGACTCTTCGATGACTACCATGCTCAGCATTCGGTCGAGTTCAGCATACACTAGTTTTTGTATGGCCGGCGAAATCGGGCTGTGCTGCTTTACCTTTCAATAGCACATTTGCGTTCTTTCTTAAATAGCTAGCACCAGCACCGGAATCCAGTAGGGCTAACCCCAATCGTGGTCTTGGCAAAGAACCTATTGTCTCCTTTAAGGGTCACTATAGTGTAAATTATTTTATTATAAATTCTTTTCAAATTCTTCTTTTCCCTCATTTTAGCTATTTTCTTAAAGTTCCTATGTTTTTTCTTCTTACCTACTATTTCTTCCAAAAATATTCGCCTACGCGCCTCCTCATATTCCACCTTTCGCTGATGTAAACATTTTATTTCCTGTTTTTTTGCCCGACTTCATTATTTTCCTTAACTTCAGTTTCCTTTTCTCTTTTTAATACCGTCATTTCTTTGCCTCCGGGCTGCCAATTTCCGCCGTAGGACACACAGATGCGGACGTGGACGTAGTAGAACAGTTCTTCACTGGGAGGGAGTGTTGTGGTTTCCTATCAAGTTTGTTCCTATCAAACGCTTCTAACATTTTATCTCCTGAGTTCTCTACTGGCTCTATTTCTAGCTCGTTTACGGCTCTAGCTCTACTCTTGTTCTCCTTTATCACCTTCTCAGCTCTTTTACACTCTGACTTCAGCTCCGCCAGAGTTCCCATTTTGGAAGCGAACGTCAAATTGGCTAAGAATGCCTTCAGGTGACCTCTTATTATCCTTACCATCTCCTTCTCAGGGATCTTTTTTCGGAGCCTAAAAGTGATGTTATGGATTTCGCTATAGAAGTCGTCAAAACTTTCACTGGACTGTTGCTTTCGTTCCATTATTTCACGGATGATTTCCTAGTCGGACTCAGCAGTCTTGAAATGGTTTAGCAGCTCGGCTTTCATCTCGAAATATCCAAACTCGGCATCATCCGCTTGGTCCTCGAGTACCTGCTAATACCATTTCAAGGCGCCGCCGTAAACCAGAGAGTGAAAGTCCGTGAAAAGCTGGATGCAAGAGATGTTAATTTGTTCCCTCAACTTTTCATCCCGAAAAATAAAACTCTACGCTCATTCCTTTGCCGAACCTCGTTCATGCACCGCAACATCATTTCATTTTGTTGCATCATCATAGCCGTTAATCGGCTGTTGCTCAATGCTTGTCGCAGTATCGCAGGCTCACTCCTCTGAGCTTTTGAACCAGCCGCTGCCGAGTCGCTGGGTGGATTGCTCTCTACAGGGTGATCACTTCCCCCAGCTCCCAAAGAACCACTTTGCAGAATTTGGAAAAGCAGGTCAACATTTTGCGAGAAACTAAGGCTACTACTATGTTCCCCGGAATTTCATTTGTGATGGATACGCTGTTTGGTCGCTCAGATTCGATCGTGCCAAAAATTCTACCAGCGCACCTATTAAAAAAATCAGTAGGAACGAAATCCACCGGCCGTTCAATCCCAGTGTCAATTTGATTAAAAGTTGAACCCACGACCAGGATTTCATATTAATAAGTATACTGAAACTGATTTCAATTAAATATTTATTCCTATGGTTATATGCAGGCAATAAAAACATGGATTGGATAAAAGTAATATAAATAAATGATGAAATGTTTAAATATAAATATAAACAAGAAAAAAAATTAAAAGGTATTGAAAACTTTTGGTATTGAAATTTTTCTTGTTTAAAAGTTCAGGCACTTTATTTGTTCTTCGCTGTGTACAATATTTCGCAGTATTGTTAAGGAAAAAAATATCGATGGATCTCTTTTATTGGTAAGTGTGGTGTTGCGCCGCGGAGGTTATAGCGGGAGTAAAAAGTCCGTACTTCCCATGTCCGAAGTCGAGTCAACTACTCCCCCTGATTGGCGTATCAGTGTGGCACTAAATACCTAGTGACGGATCCCTAAGTGCGGATGGCACACCTTACCCCATGTGAACTGAAGCCTCAGTCTCCAGCAATGCTGGATTGCCAGTGGCGCAGCTTGAACAGTAGTCCTCGCACAAACAAACAAAATAATTTCTTAATCTCCCTTAACGTGCGTAACCCTCTGTCAAATCCCACTTAATCAAACACTGAAGAAGGGACCTTGATGGAGACTAAGTACAACCTCCCAATTCCTCAATGCAACTCAAACCGCTCACGACGGATCGACGCGATGTTGTTGCTGGAATACCCCAACGCTGTCCAAAACAATAAGATGAAGAAAATGGAAGATTAAAGCATAGGAACTAAGATTATTTTAAGTTAGTTAATAGAAAAAGGATACAAAAAATGATAAATTGAAAGATTGCTGGTCGATGGTGGTACCAGCATCCAAGAGAAGAGCCTGTGTGGGGGGAGAAAACCTTACATACGCATATATATAAGTTCTCTTATACATAAAAGTATCTACTAGCCTAGCGTGGAATAGTATCACTAGTACGACGGATCACTCGATAGCAATTGCGGTTTAAAGCAAGTTATTAAATGTGCAAAAAAAGTGTTTAAAAAAAAACATTAGAATTTTGTAAGTGCTAAGAAACCAAAGTGAACTTCATATTAAGTGATTTGTTATATAAAAAGTGAAGTGAACTCATAACTTCAAAATTCAGCTCTTTTTGCAGACCTGACCACAAAATCTCAATGGGCATTAAAAAGCATTACACGTGGGTAAAGGAAACCGCGAAAAGGAAACCAAGCAAAATAGGAAAACGTGACCTAAAGTTTATATTGGTTTTTTGCCCTTTCCGAATTAAAGAATACGAAGCGCGATATTAGAGGTTAAACCCAATAAAATTAAAGTTACAAAAAAATGTATATCTATGTATGTATGCCAATACTTTTTATAAAAAAAATTCAAACCAAATCAAATGAATAAAGAAAATTGATAATTGGCCGATCAAAGCGTGGAAAATAAAAAAATAGGAAACCGCCATTAAACTAATAAATTCCAGTAAAAAAATTTGATAAACTGTGTGAAAAAAGAAATGTGATAAACTGTAAAAAAAAAACGAAATCTTATATAACAAAGCTCAAAACAGAGGAATAAAGGAAAATGAACAGAAGAAACTAGGTAAGTAATACCAAACTACTTCCCTCTTATTAATATTGCTATTAAAAAAAAAAAAACTATCTACTTCAAACTAATATGTACTTGTAACACCTAAAACTAAAGGCTTATGCCGAATTTCCACTAGACATTGAAATGACAAAAAATGTATGGCAATTAAAAAAATGCCATGTGGAAATGAATCTAATGATAATTTTTCTAATGTAATGACACTATTTTCTTTTAATGCCCGACTTTGTCATTTGTCATTTAATACCTAGTGGAAATCCTGCATTAATGTAAAAAAACTCAATAAAACTCCAATTGAACAACATTTCTACTGTATAAAAAAACTCAGTAAAACTAGAGTTATTTCCTGTTTTTCCACTGCTGGTAGGGCGGGCTGGAGATGTTGACGTCGTCGGTGCCCTGGCTACCACGTAGACTTCAATCCTCTCCTGTGCGCTGAGGTAGGTTCAGCTCACTCTAGAGTAGGTGGTCAGCTTCTGACGTTAATCCTAGCTTAGACACCAAAATACGCTTTTGTACTGGTGGTATCTGTGACTTTGTCAAGTAGTCGTGTATGAGCGATGCTTCTTGTACCAAAATTAGGTGATTGGGTGACACAGGTGCTCTTGTGCTGACAGATATTGCTGTTCGACGATAACAGCAAATTTACTTCACCGGACGGTTCCCGATATATGTAAGTATGGGACCGCTAGATATTCACGTTTGGACCGTTTTATTTTATTTTAATTTTTTTCTCAAACCCTTTTTTTCAAAGAATCTGCACTTTCACTTGGCACCTTCAAATAACATGTCACCATTATAATGGATCCGTTGGCCATCTTTAGGGCCTTTTATACGGGTGTATAAGTCAACATGATGCAAACTTTCCCACAACATATGTTGCTGGCACTTCTGTGGAATTGTGGCTGATATGTCTGCACCAACACATGCTCACACTCACACTTCCGTTCAAGTAAAGGCGTGCGTATCAAACTATAGCTTAGGATAGCTGTGTCATCAGCAAACGTTGAAATGGTTAGTTTCCTCAATTGGCAAATCACGAGTGTATATTAGGTACAATATGGGTCCTAGAACACTGTCTTGAGGGCCACCTGCATATATAGGGTAACTTCCCGTTCTAAAGGAATTCTCTGAAGTTTCCCCCCAGCAGAAAGCTTTCTGAAATTGCATGCGTATTTGCAGGGAGTGAAACCTTTAGTTTGTATATACATATGTAAGGCCATCATGCCAGACTTTGTCAAAAGCCTGAGAGATGTCTAAAAATACACCGGTGCAGTTGTGGCTTTTCTAATACAAGAAACAATTCTATGAACTTGTTCTACAGTTCCACGTTTTTCACGAAAACCAAACTGATGTGGTGATATTATTTGGTTACTTGTTAGGGAAGGTTGTATTTTTTCAATAGAACTTTTTCAAATATTTTGGAAAATACAGAAATCAAGCTAATGGGCCCATATGAATTTACTACCGTCGGATCTTTGCCTGGGTTTGGCACCATAATTATTTCTGAAAGTTTCCATAAGTCAGGGAAGTGCCCCAATTTAAGCATGTTATTAAAAATATGTACTAAATAACGTACGGCAGTTAGTGGAAGCTCCTTTATCATTTCACCTGTAATCCTATCGTAACTAGGCGCTTTATTCTTCTGAATGTCATAAACAATGGTGTTAGTTAATACTTTCTTTTTAAACCGAAGTGGATTTGTGGTAAAGGCTACTTGGGGGTATGGAAATATTGGAAGGATGAGCGCCGTCATTGGGTCTAAAGACTTGTGAACGATGACAGGCGAAAGCGTTTGCTTAAGCCTCATCATTCCTCGCCCAGCTTCCGTTCTGAGTACGTAATGGTGCTTCTCGAAGAACGGGCCTCTTCACATGCTTCAGTGTTCGCCAAAAGGAGTTGTCAGTCTGTTTCGAGGCAGACAAGGACTGGAGGATCGACTGCGTACTTCTTTCTTTTTCCTTTGTACACGCATTCAGCTCCTGTTTAAGTTTAGGAGAGCGAATTTTTTGCCACTCTCTTCTTAATTTCAGCTTTTTACTTACTAAGTTAAGAATGTTTGGGGTAGGCAGGCCAGGGCAGTAAGAACTGCGATGTTTAATAGAAGGTTTTGGTGTTGCAATTTCTGCGGCCTTAACTATAATATCAGTGAGATTTTCAGATGCCCTGTCGATATCATTCTTGGTCCGAATAAGAATTTGCGGGTCAATGTGCGAACTGAAATAATAATAATAATAATAATAGATTGGCGCTTACACATATGTTAGTGTTTGGCCGAGCTTCTTTAACCAGTTTGTGTGCTTATTTTTAAGATTTTTTTTGTGTTTCTTCATAGTTAAGAAACATTGACAATGTTATGAGACAGGGAGAATGATCTGAAGAGAGATCAGATAATACTTCTGTATTAACTTGGTGTCGGGCAATTCTCTTTGTTACACCAAAGTCAATAAGATCGGGTATTTTTTGGGGGTAAGAAGGCCAATACGTTGGCTTACCAGTAGACAATACGCAAAATCCTCTGTTCTGGATTACTTTATATAGATTTCTACCCTTTAGTGTAATCAATCTAGACCCACAGAATGTATGTTTGGCGTTGTAGTCTCCTGCTACAATAAACTTATTGCCAAACTTTAGGAAAAAGTCATCGAACTGGTTTTTCCGTTATGTTATGACGAGGGGGGCAGTATATAGCAGCTACAGTAAGGTCACCTAAGTGGTCATCAATGTGTATTACTGTATTATGAATGAACTCATCACTTTGTGGTTCTAATTCGTAGTGCTTTATTCTGTTCGGGCTTTCCCTTGCGGATGCTTAGTATCATAGAATTTGTACCCATTAAAGGTCTGCATCGGAATTCAGTTTGCTTCACTCTGAAGTTTTTTTCAAATATGTAAACTACTCATACTCTAACAAAAAGGGTATGGAAAGAAGAGAAGTGAAGATATTGAGCGCTATATACATAAAAAATGTACTCAAACAAATTATGTTCCGAAAAAAAGAGGAACATAAATCAGCAGTACCATGCGGTTAAACTTCCACAAAAAAGATGTTCCTTCACAAGTATTTTTTGAGTATTTTTGGAAGTTTTCGTTTAATGCTACATAATGTTAATGTTAGAGCTGACTCTTATGTTAAATAGCAAACATGGAGAAACAATGTAGGGCGCTCCGAATATTTAGCCAACAGTATATTTTTATAAAGAAAGTGGACTCATTTCATACAAAGGACCAATTTTTATTTGTACAATATGATACTTTCATTTCCCAATACCAGGCGCACATACATATGAAGTAGCAAGCATACATTTGTTTGTAGAAGTTTTTAATGCGTTTGTAGAAGGCTTTGGAAATTGACAAAGTAGAATTTTGGAAATTGAAAAATTTATACAAACAATTTGCTGCTTAAGCAGAATATACACAATCAGAATTGTATGCATACTTGGTCGCATGTCAGTTCAGTATACACCCATGATTCAATAATAGAAAGGTTTTGTAATAAAACAGTCTTCTCGCTCCCACACATAAAATCGGCTCCTTTACTTGTGCAGAATGTTGCTTACTCTATAGTTTCTAGTGATATTAGTAGTAAAAACAAAAATTCTTCATACTAAATATTCGTTGGCGTCACCTTCGTTTGCGCAATTTTCTAGAACAGGTGTAGAATAGCGACCGTTTAGATATAAAATAACCAAAAATGCCGATTGATAGAACTTTTTACGCTGATTTCAACAATACTAAATTTATTTGGCGCAGGTAAAAAATAAAGAAGATATAAGAGGTTTATTTGTATTTTTTATTATCACTAAATTGTTGAAACCCAAAAGTAGATCATGATAAAGTATGTAATATCGAATTAAAGATAATAACTTGTACTTTCTAAATTATATAAAATTCTTTACCATTAATTATGCAGTTTTTTCAAAAAAGGTTATTTCATGAAAAAATAATATTTCTTGGATTTTTAGTGGTTTTGGTTTAAAAATACAAAAAGCTATAAATTATGTACATCAGCTGAAGAACAAATTAATGACCTTTATGGTGACGTCATTAGCTGTTTAATTGGTTATAAATTACATAAGATATTAATATTTAAAATATCTAAAAACTGAACTTTAACCTTCTAGAACCTCTTCATTTTTTACTTGCGCCAAATCATTTTGGCATGGTTGAAATGAGCATAAAAAGTTCTATTGATTTGCATTTTTCGTTTTTGCGTAGCTCAACGGTCGGTATTCTAGATTTGTTCCCGGAAATGACAAATAATTTAAATCAAAAATGCATATTTTTATGTATTGTTTAGTATTTGCATTAAAACACCAAATATATTGCAAATTCGCATAGAATTAATAATACACATTTTACTTCTAATTGTATACTTTGCGTACTTTTTGTAGTACCATTCTACTACCGTTTTCGCAAAATGCGATCACATTCTTCCCCTTTCTCCTACTTCCAAAATACAAATGTAGATAAAGGAGTGTCAAATTTTAGCTGTCACAAATTACACAACCTTGTGTTATTGAATCATGGTATACACCCAAGGCACATAAATACATGTAGAAGCCAAAATGACGTTGCTCTCATGAGAACCAAACCTTTAAACTTCAGCTTGATTTTATTTTATTTCCTATATTTCGTTATGCTTTGAATGTCATATCGTTGTTTTTTTTTTAATGTTCGTTAATAACAAATTTTAATTTGCATTTGAATTTTTGTAGTGTTCTGCGGTTTATACTTAGTGTATGTGTTAAAAATGCAACACCTGAAGCGTTGTTTTTTATGTGATGTTAAATATAAGGCAGATACCACTAATTTTTTAACGTGCCTCAATGTCCTTCGCGTAAGGAGCGTTGCGAAAGCAGCAGTGGGCAGAGCTGCAGTGAAATGCCTTGCTGTGCGTTAAACATTTTAAAGAAGTATACACCTATGCGACACGTTGTTCAAACATCATTTCGTTGAAATCGTTGAAGTGAGTGAACGTCATGACATCAAAAAATCAAATTATAGCCCTGCTTATAATTTCTGCGTGCGCTGAAAATGATAAGAAAAAGAAGATAAAAAGGCGAAAACAACGCTTTTGGTGTGAAAATTTTTATAAAAAACGCGCAAAATATTCACACGTACCACTCCTTAAGGAATTGGAAACAAAATCTATAAAAAAAATTAAAAATTTTGTTCGCATGAACAATGCAAACTATCAAGAACTCCTGTTGATGGTGGAGCCTTTAATAAAAAAAAAGAGATACTTTCATGAGAGATGCAATTACGCCCCATGAACGGCTTTCGGCTACTCTTAGNTTGTAATTTCTGCGTGCGCTGAAAATGATAAGAAAAAGAAGATAAAAAGGCGAAAACAACGCTTTTGGTGTGAAAATTTTTATAAAAAACGCGCAAAATATTCACACGTACCACTCCTTAAGGAATTGGAAACAAAATCTATAAAAAAAATTAAATTGTAATTTCTGCGTGCGCTGAAAATGATAAGAAAAAGAAGATAAAAAGGCGAAAACAACGCTTTTGGTGTGAAAATTTTTATAAAAAACGCGCAAAATATTCACACGTACCACTCCTTAAGGAATTGGAAACAAAATCTATAAAAAAAATTAAATTGTAATTTCTGCGTGCGCTGAAAATGATAAGAAAAAGAAGATAAAAAGGCGAAAACAACGCTTTTGGTGTGAAAATTTTTATAAAAAACGCGCAAAATATTCACACGTACCACTCCTTAAGGAATTGGAAACAAAATCTATAAAAAAAATTAAAAATTTTGTTCGCATGAACAATGCAAACTATCAAGAACTCCTGTTGATGGTGGAGCCTTTAATAAAAAAAAAGAGATACTTTCATGAGAGATGCAATTACGCCCCATGAACGGCTTTCGGCTACTCTTAGATTTTTGTCATCCGGCGAAAGCTTCGAAGATTTAAAATTTTTAACAGCAATATCTCCACACAGTTTAAGTCGTATTGTATTAGAAACTTGTGAAGCCATAATAAAAACATTGGACGAATACATTCAGGTAATCTATCCACAAATAGACCACAAGAAGTCAGGGGAGCACCCACCACTTCCTCAAGGGTTCCGTGTCTTGCCAGCTAACCGGCCATGCAGATTCCAGCTGCTTAACCCTGAGGGCCTTGTTGTCTAGTACGTTCCCCCAGACGATGACCCTACATATTGAAAAATTGCTTCATTATGGTTTTATAAGGCCAATGAACCAGCTTCGGCACATACAAAATGTACTGTGAAGAACACAAAAGAACTGTTTGTATAACGTCGGGTGAAACCCTGCGGCATTAAGCTAGTTTATTAATAAACGTTTATTTAATTATAAAATTAATAACAATTAAAATTAAAATAATGAAAAGTCACTGGTATTGAGCGTCCGAAAATAGTTCATCAAAAGATTGCGCTGACCCAGAATTATTTGAGTGAATAAATTCTGGTGATTCTGCAAACACGGACTGCGAGTATTCATCTCGTGGCATAGTGCGCCTTGAAATAAGTAATTTCGGTGCTTGTGTGTAAACTGTATGAAAAGGGTCGGGAATAGACGACGATGAACATGGAGTCGAGGCGCGGGATATTGTATAGGTCCTTGGATTTCTTTGAGAGACGGTTATTTGTACAGAATTCATATGAAGGTTTCCCAACTGTCCATGTACTAGGATCTCTTCAATACCTCGTTTGCGTATATTTGCTGCTCCGATGACAATTTTCTAAATAAAATTGCCCAAGACGCAGCAAACACGTCAGCATCATCGCGTTCCCTATTTGAGTTCTTGGCTTGATCCAGATGCTGTATGGCCTTTTCGAGAAACTCTGAGTTATTGTCAGACTTTTACGCTTTCAAATTCTTTGAGAATCAACCTAAAAATAAAGAGAAGCTAAAATTAGTTTAATTCTTCTTTCAGGTTCCAAAAGGAGATGATGCATTCCCACTTATGGAGAATCTAATAAAGCCACTTAGTCGTAACCCAACTAAGCGCCGAGGAAATTATTTTCAATTACAGATTATCGAGAGCTAGACGGGTAGTGGAAAATGCGTTTGGCATTTTATGCAGCCGCTTTCGTGTTCTGGTAAACAGAATGAACTTAAGCCCTCATAAAGTATCGATAGTTTTGGCCTGTTGTTATATCCATAATTTTTTAACACGGAAAAATAGGCTGCAACATATGAATGACGGCGTCGATGTAGAAAATGTTACCCCAAGTGAAATACAATACGCTCCTCGGCAAAGTGCTTGTGAACTTACAAACCTAAGACCTCTTCAAGGGGGAAATGCAGCAAATGTAGCGAAAAGCGTTCGCAATAAATACAAACATTATTTTAACACAGTTGGATCAGTCCCATGGCAGAGTAAAATTTTATAATATCTAATAACTATAATAATAAATATATGGTAGTTATTTAATAAATCGGTAAAATTTGTCTTTGGATAGTTGTTACTGAATTACGCAGAAATGGCTGAACGGTTTGGATTAATATTTAGGGTACGGTTTTCCAGTAGCTGGGCCATGGACTGACCTATTCAAAAAAATCCGATTTGCTTAAAATATGTCACGTAAATAGCTTATTGGTATTGGCCAGTTCTAAATAAAAACCTGGGTGTGCGTCCATTTTCTTCTTCCTCTTCCTTTACATCCTCATCTGAAATCTTAAATCTTCTGTTTTACGTTGCCTTTAACTGCGTCGTTGTCTTTTTCTATATCTCCATTGTTATCCTTCTATACTTATTATTATCATCTATGTGTTTGTTTACTCGATTAAATATTACACACCTCATTATCAAAATCATTCTCCTCCAATGTACTAATAACCGGTGCTTGCGTTTCCTGGTCACGTAAAAAGTCTAATTGGTAACAAGTAATTTTTAGCAAAAAAAAAACGACAACTCCCATATAAAAAATATATATATATATCTCATGATCCACTGATCGGATCTCAACCAGATTAGTATGGGACCACCTCTGAGACACTACCTTTCCGATGCAAAAAGAATTATCGAAATCGGTCGACGTGGTCCAAAGTTATGCGGTAACATACATAAAAAAAAAAAAGATTCCGACGAACTGATAACCTCCTCCTTTTTTGGAAGTCGGTTAAAGATACCAAAGCGTTGGCTCGTAGATGTCATCTCCGCCAGCACCAGACCTCGTCGATTTTTTTATTTTTGAAAGTTCCCGTCTATAGCAGTTCCGCATGCCATTAATGTGTTTTTTACGATGTCAATCGTGGCATGTGGATCTAATTCCTTATATTTTTGTAAAAGTATTTCCCAACTTTGGACACGCTTTAATTTATTTTTGTAATTGTCGTGTTTTATCTCCCATAACACTTTATCGCCCCTAAAGGCTTCAATAAAATCGCGCCAAAACTCGTTATCAATTATAGCCAAGGTGCTCACACAAACTTCCGCATAAAAATCTATTCAAGTATGAGGTTCTGTCTGCATTGTTTACTATAAACGTTCATACCTGTCGCAACAACGAGCAGAAAAATTCAAAAATTTCAATTTTCTTCATACATGTATGCAGACCTAGAGTTTGGTGTGCACACCCGCCTATCCACGATGCGACGGTACGTCATACTTGACATGTAGTACAGACAAGTCTACTTGTGTATAGTCTGCTTTAGGGTGCGAACAGAGTGGCCGCTTGTTGCCGAGCCGAGCCGACTGACGCTTATTGCGAGAACTTGTTCATGCGAGAAACAAGTTTGAGTGTGCATAGTGGATGCGAGAATCAGCGCTGATATTTTATCTATTATTTGTGTTTTATGTATGTTTGTATGCATTTGGGTTTGTTGTTCATTCGTGTTTGTGAAATTGAAGTGAAAAGATATGGATTCGTCAGATGATGAGTATTTAGCTTCGGCTACTGTTTTAAAGTATTTTATCAATAAAAAATCATTTGGAAAACATCCAATAAATGATAAACGAAGTGAATTTGGAGAATTTCATCACTTATATAGTGATTTAAAATAAATAAATAAAAAAATAAATAAAAAAGATTTTTTAATAACAATAATTTATTTATTAGGTTTTTCTTATGTATTTTATATTAATCGAAAATTTTTTTTTATAATTTTTATTTTATTTTTATTATGTTTTTTAATTTTTTATATGTATATTTTATTTACTTCTTTTATTACATTTTTTTTTAAATTTTGTTTATGTTTTTTTTTAATTTTTTTACTATTGTTATAATTTTATTTAATTTTTATTATTTATTTGAATTTTTATTTTTTTGTTTAATTTTTATTTTATTTTTTAATTTTTATTTTATTTTTAAATTTTATTATTTTTTTAATTTTTTGATTGCATGTTTTATTAACTTTTTCTTAAATTTTTGTTTTTAATTTTTTTTTATGTTTTCCAAACAAGTTGAAATCATAACAACATAACATAAACAATGTTTTCGGCGCTGAAATACGCTTTGGAACTGTTTTCTCGCATTCAATCAGCTTTGCGCTCTGACCAGCTCGGCGCCCACTATGACCTGTTCGCGCTTATTTGTACTAATTTGTATAGTACCAGTTTTCTCGCATTGGTTCTCGCAATAAGCGTCAGTCGGCTCGGCTCGGCAACAAGCGGCCACTCTGTTCGCGCCCTTAGAAATAGAAAACTTGTTACTTCACATGTATGAGCGCCTGGTATTAGGAAATTAAAATATCAATTTCACAGTAAAAACTAAAGCCAGGTCGCGGGAACATTTTTGGATATTTAAAAAATTTACATAATATGTATGTACATAAATCATGTATATGTATGAAAGATTTGAACTTTTTTACAATATTTTAAGTATATATTGGAATAAAAAGGAAATGTATGCCATTTCTTAACAATATGTTAAATGCTAACATTTAAAAGAAAAAACTTCATAAGTATTCCTACACTTCCTATGAAGTTTTCAAATGATACTGAATGCAATCAATATACTCAAGTACTCTGGAAAAGCGGAACAGTGTTTTATGTAGCAGAGCTCTGTTGAGTAATATTGCTCAGTTCCTCAAATTTAGGATGTTCTCTTTTTTTGATCCTATCTTTTTAAGTACTCTAAAATATATGTTCCATTTACTCATGTACACATGTGAAGAGTATTTCTGCTGGTATATTTGCAGTGCTTTGTACCCATTAATTTGAAAATTATTAAATTGCGTAAGGTGGGTTTCAGATACAAGCAAGACGTCTATAAGTTTTTTTTTTTGTAAAATCAAAGTTACGACATTCGTTTGTAATTGAAAATAAAATATCACATAATTGAAGTGGCCCGTTTCAGAAATTTTGACTCATTTACAACATGGTCTTACCATCAGTGTGCAAACCCCTTTTTATTTTAGTGTGGTAGAAATGGCAAAAAAATGGGGTAGATTTGAATAAGATGTGTTAGATTTTCCAATTCATATTTTTATTGGGTATACATATCGCACACCGTCGTCAAAAGAGGCACAACTCAAAAATTAGAACGGGAAATATAAGCGCTAGTGGATCGTACAGATTTAACGCAATTCATTCAAAAATAAGTGCAACATTAGTTTTTTAGCTAGAGAATATAATCGTGAAGAAACAAATATTTTCATTAATTTGAGAAAAGTTCTACAGATTGATTTATGCAAAAAAATCTACCAAATTATTTTTCCATTGTATAATACTTAAGCAAATATAAATATGCGGATTTTTACACTGCTTACCATTTTTGTTTTTTATAACTTTAAAATGACTTTTCCACGAAGATTTGACATGCTCATGAGTATTTAAAAATTAAATAGTTTTTTTGTTTTGTACATTCGTGTATCGGTTTCTCGTTTTATTTTTTATATACCTGCGCTCCGATATTGGGGAATGGACCAAGGCGAATTCATATAAGGTGGTAGTACAAAAACAAAAACTAATATGTATTTTATTTTCGTTTTCGGTACACAAATGTCAAATTTCACCTATTCCTCGCTCAAGGGTGAAGAGGGAAAGAAAATCCCAACACTCTTACTTTCGCACTCACTCATAAGGAGTTTCTGCATATGTGTACCGAGGCGAATTAAAGCAACTGTTCTAGCAACACCACCTTATATGAATTCGCCTTGGGAATTTACCCAGAAATATATTACATACAGAAAATAATAATACAATACAACAAATACAAATTATTTTCAATTATTTTAGGACTAAGTCAAAATTGATATACAATGTATGTTCGGAGGATGACGGGTTAAAAACTGCATACGTTAAAGGCCGGTCCGCATAGAACTTTCACGTTGCACAGTGGTCCAATGTGCAAAGCTGGGGTAATTTAATTAAAATTTTTGTTTGTAATTTTTCGTTAAAATTTTTATCACATATGCAAGAATATTGTCTACTTAAGAGTAAATACACGTTTGTTTGAAAAAATTTGGCTACATATAAACATAACGGTATTCAAAAGTCATAGTAAGCAATAAGTGAAAAAAATGTGCATGCAACGAAAACTGAGTATTTTTAAGGCTCAATAACTTGTTTAAAGAAACTTTGTTTTAACTTCATTTCTTTCTCCGTCATTGTTTTAAGTAAGAAAATTCAAGAAATGTAAAAATTATTACCGAAGTGGACGCACATATTTTTTTGGAGCTGATAAAGTTTTAATCTTTTTAGTGAGTACCAAATTGTTATTTTTTTTTTGTTTTTGTAGAAGAAATTTTTCTTATATGGCGGAATATAGATCACTTATTATACTTATTCTCTCAATTGATGTATATACTAATAGAATCTAAAAAAAAATTCTGCGGCTAGCTGCGGCATCCATACATTTATTTTCAATTTTCAAAATGACTCCTAAAATTTCAAGACAGGAAATTTTTGATTTTTGGCTGTCGACCCCAAAAATGAAAGGCTTGATGGAACAATGGATTTTGTACCAAGGAATATCAGTTTAGGATCTAGTGATAGAATCAAATTTTCCGAAAAAAGAGCGGTTTGTTACTGCAAATAAATATTGGCTTGAATTTGAAATAGACTTGTCACAATTTGTGTGTTCTAAGTTTGGTAAGCCGACATTTTCTGCTGGTAGGCTAGCTAAACGTTTTGAAGATTGTTGCCAAAAAGTTAAAATGAAGAAAGCTAATGAGCTTTCGAAAATCATCGAACCAGATGTATTTCTTTTTGGCCACTGAACTAAAAATGAGATCTTCAGCTACGCTACTTAATGAGCTTTTAAGCGCTTCTCCAGAAAGATGTACTGCTATTAAGAAGGTCATATTGGCAAAGAAGAGTCCTAAAGGTATTTCGTCTGAAAAAGCTCTCGCACTAATAACACTGGCACACAAAACAAATTAGTGTGATGAGCATTTGACTGGACCTACCTATGGTTATGTATTTCGACCCGCAGAATCTGAATTTGAATTCAGTTTGGCCAATATACGTCCTAGATTTCGAGAAAACTTCGAAAAACCGTTTTTTATTGCCGATTTTCGCTATTTTTACGGTTTTTGTTTTTTTAAGTTTTCTCGAAAACTAGGAGGTATAATGGCCAAGCTGACTTCAAATTCGAATTCTGCGGGTCGAAATACATAACCATAGGTAGGTCCGGTCAAATGCACATCACACAAATTTTTTTTTTGTGTGCCGGTGTATTCGACACAAGTTTATCAAAGCATCAGTATCGTTTACTTACTGAGGGCCATTTTCTAATGTAAGCAGTAAAGTTGCCTTTACTAGCAGGGCAGATAAATTGTTCCTCACTTTAAAGTGTTTTGGTTTTCTTATCTTACCGATAAAAATATTTTTGTTATTCCGTAGAGTGAAACTTCACTACATTTCCGAGAGTGAAACTTCACTACATTCGCTAATAGAATGCATTCCAAAACGTCAAAATACAAAGCCTCAGTCTCTTTTATTCCTAAACCTCAGTAGATTGTAATGCCAAATGTGCGCAACCACGATTAGATGCTCGTATTCTACTAGGTGGCTCAAGTTAGACTTTTTCTTCTAGTGCCGTTTAGAAATTAAATAGACTGATGCTTTGTATTTTGTCGTTTTGGAATGCTTGGCAATGCAATATAAGCAAATATAGAGCAAGAGCGACTGTTAGCAAAAACTAAAACCTTGGTTGAAATATCTAATATATCTGACTCATGAACCAAAACCGAACCAAAATTTAAAGTTGGGTACACATTTTTAGAGGTTGCATCGGGTGAGCAAATATTTATCGGTTCGAGAAATTAATGCGCTGATGAGAAAACGATAACTCGTATATCGGTAATCTAAAGGTTAGATGCGGAAGCGGCCTTAAAAGTTCTTAAGCTTGATCTGAGTATTTAAGTTTTTTATTTTATACATATATTAGGTGGCTGATTCGGATCCGGCGTCAATACAGTATATACATAACGGACTTTCTATTTTTAATTCATCCCAAATAGTCAAAAATGTTTTAGGTATGCAGGTATCTATAACCGTGCGCAAGTGCTTAAAAAATGTACCAGAAATTGACGAGAAATTTAACGATTTTTTAATTATAGGGTTGGTAGGCGTGGTCGCTATTCGATCTTGCCCATTTTATGAGCAGAAGTTGTTAGTCATTCAGACATAATTTGGGCAAAATTTCATCCAGATATCTATCTTAGTTCTTAACGTAATAATTAAATTAACCTAATAGAGCAGATTGGAACGCACGTTAAAAGTATGCTTGCTACAATGAACGCTTGGCAGCGAATGCTCGGGCCCCTAAATTAACATACTAACGACAGATAAATTAATATTTCATGTCAATAATTNGGCAAAATTTCATCCAGATATCTATCTTAGTTCTTAACGTAATAATTAAATTAACCTAATAGAGCAGATTGGAACGCACGTTAAAAGTATGCTTGCTACAATGAACGCTTGGCAGCGAATGCTCGGGCCCCTAAATTAACATACTAACGACAGATAAATTAATATTTCATGTCAATAATTGCATTAAAAACGATATTTCTTGCCCGCACTTGATTAAATAGGAAACATATTTCACATAATTTTATTTATTTGCAACAGCTGACGAGCGACACACGCGAAAAGTTGAGAGTTGGCCATCTTTTTGCTTTGTGTTGGCGTGAGCGTTGCCGAATTTTGGCTATGTGGACGGCTGCATTTGAATTCATGCATTCATAGAGAGCTGTTGAAGCGACGCCAACGCCAACGCAACACCAAAGTTCTATGTGGACGGGCCTTAAATGTGTTTTACCATTTTACAGCTTACACTTTTCAGTTACAAAATATGTGGCGAGGTAATGATTTTGTTTAAACAGTTATAGTATAAAAATTTTTTTTAACAGGTATATTTGGTGATCTATCTAGGTCTTTTTAGTTTTAATTAAACACTTAGAACAGAACTGGACGTCGGAATCTTTATTATTACCCGAAAGAACATTCTGTGACATTTACTTTTTTAAAATAATTTCATTAAAATTTTGGCCGCGACTCTGGTCCATTCGGAAGGTACGAATTTCAATTACTCTTTCCAGCATTACGCTAGTTATGTTGGCTGCCAAGTTTTGAACCAAAGCTGGTTTATTGACGAAAACTTTTGAGGTCACATAAACCCAAAGAAAAAATACAGAGGTGTGATATCACACGATAACTTGCTAAAACCAAATGTTGCCGACATCACCGGCTTCAGTTTCAGGCAACAAAAATGCCATTATAAAGGTACGGCAGCGCTCGTTATTGACGGTTATGTTTTGTCTGCGGCCACCATTTGAATGAAATTGTTTTTAAAAAGTAAATGTCAGAGAATGTTCTCCGAGTAATAATAAAGATTCCGACACCCAGTTATGTTCAGAGAATGTTCTTCCGAGTAATAATAAAGATTTCGACACCCAGTTATGTTTTAATTATTATTATTATTTAAAATTAAAAAACAGATATCGAAGTATCGCCCGATATAGGTACTTTTGATTAATTACACAGGTCTGCAAAAAAATGGGTTCGGAATGTTCTATAAAAGTGTAGTGTCATTTCCGAAGTAATTTTTTGCGTAGAATCCGAATCCGGGGTTTAAATTGCTCTATCACGTCAGGACTTTGAGATATCCTAACCTAAAAGTGCAAAAAACGCTGTTTTTGCCCATTTTTGAGGTTATGTAGCTACGAAGATTTTGCTCTTCATAAAAAAGTAGACGTGGTATTTTAAAGTATAAGTCTTCCTCTTTTAAATGCCGTTGAGTTTGCTCAAATATCTTAATTTTTCACTTAGATATCGCATTTTGAAGTCTCCATGTTTGTGAATGTAATCGACCGTATCACGTCTCATGTTATCTCAATGGATTTTCGAATATCGAAAAATTCACAAACATGGAAACTTCAAAATGCGATATCTCAGTGAAAAATAAAGATATTTAAGCAAACTCAACGGCATTTAAAAGAGGAAGACTTATACTTTAAAATACCACGTTTACTTTTTTATGAAGAGCAAAATCTGCGTAGCTACATAACCTCAAAAATGGGCAAAAACAGCGTTTTTGCACTTTTAGGTTAGGATATCTCAAAATCCTGACGTGATAGAGCAATTTAAACCCCGGATTCGGATTCTACGCAAAAAATTACTTCGAAAATGACCCTACATTTTCCTAGAACAAAACGTTGTTGACCTGTGTTATCTATCCATTAATAGTAAAAATTATTGAGCCTGATTGTGCAAATATTTCTTGCGGCAGTCCATATCATCAGCCGGCCGGTTATAAGGTTGCCAAATAGGCTCTCCTACAAAATATCTTTTGGCTTTAATGTAGTTCTGAAAGTATAAATACAATTCAATCCACCAAGCTGATGTAATTCATTGAATAATTCATATTACTTGCACATCCAAAGTGAACCGATGATATATGCCAGCTGGTATGATTATTAAGTCACCTTTTTGAACTGCTATGCGTATCCAATCATCTCTAGCACTGCAAATAAAAACATTTACATTATTTAATTTAACTAAAATGTATACATAAGCATATACAGCATAATGTGCTAAATTGCTTAAACTTCTTCAACACATAAAAAAATTGCTTGAGAATATTTGTGTTTAAAAATATTTTAAATGTTTATACATAGGTATGAAAAAAGTGTAATACATTGGAGTGCAATAAAGTTATTGGGGCATAAACACAGGCCCCTATTATGAGTTGTCTTCGATATTCGACTGTGGTCGAAATTGCTGATCAAACGAATTTTGGTATTATGACGCTCATTCGATGGAGAATAGCGGTATTCTGAATTTCGCTCGTTTTGGTTGTTCACAACAGTATATTTGTCACCACCTAGAAGCTTTGTTTACAAATCGAGCAAACTAAATAGTGTGCTTATACATATTTATGTACATTTTTTTAATTAAAAAGAAAAAAGAAAGCGAGTTTATAAAACCTTGGAAAAATTAGTACAAAGGGAGTTCTGGTTCGACAATTCGTCAGAGGATGAGAGCTTAGTAAACTGGCCCGGAGTAGAAAACGTTTAAATGTAGTCTTTCGAAAATATTTTGACATACAGTCAGTGATGCCAACAGGGGGAGAATTCCCCTATTTTGGGGGAATTTGAATTTTTCAAGGGAATCGGGGAATGGCTTTAAATTTTGGAGGAATTCAACATACTAACGATTTTTATTAGAACATTCCTATTGAGAATAAAATTACAGATTGTATTTACAATCTCTCATTACAGCGTTACAGATTTAAAACATAACGTAATTGCCTCAGGTAACGGGGATATATTAAAGTAATTGAAACCGTGCATAGCGACACTTCTCACTTGAGGTTTATAATTGACACTATCATTTCTCACTTCGTTTTCGGCGCCAAGCCAACATCAGGCAAAGTTTGGGCAGTATATTAAAAGTAAGTATTTAACAATATATAGAAAACTAGCTTTTATCCGCGGGTTTCACCCCACGTCTTTATACAAATATGAAAAATACTTTATGTAAAGATGCTCTAAATTTACTATAGCACCATACGGTAGGACGGACAGCTGTAAGCTTGGGTGTTATGGAATGAAATGCAATAATAATTTTTTGGCACTGCAGGTGTTTTTAATTAGGTTAAAATATCTCCAATAAATAATATAATAGAATAAATACTATCTATATGGCGGCCGCTGTGGTGTAGTGGTAAGCAGTGCGCGCTTCCACTCCGCAGCGCCTGGGTTCAAGCCCTGGTCAAAACAACATCCCAAAAAATTAAAAAAAAAGGTTTTTTCTTAACAGCGGTCGCCCCCCGGCAGGCAATGGCAAAGCTCCGGGTGTATTTCTGCCATGAAAGACTGCTTCTCATAAAAATACAATCGCCGTTCGGAGTCGGCGTAAAACTGTAGGTCCCTCCACTTTGTGTGACAACATCAAGGCGCACGCCACAAATCGGAGGAGAAGCTCGGCCAAACACTAACATATGTGTAAGAGCCAATCTATTATTATTATTATTATTAATTTCTTACGAATAATAACTCGAATATGATTTCACAGCATTTTTTTTAATACTTCAAAGTATCATTAATATAAATGCGTTTTCCAATACAATTATCATACATTTTGTTTTCGATAAAGTTTCGGGGTTTACTTTGAGGCATTCGTGTTTATTGTCATTGCAAAAGCTAAGTGAACTGGAAACTGATAAGCACCTACCATTGATATGTATGCATACCAAATTTCAATTTTATGTGACTTATGGTTCCGAAGTTATGGCTGATTAAAAATTCTACGACTATGAGATATGCCACGCGCCCTCCTACAAAGTCATTTATATATACCTTACAATAAGCATCTACCATAGATTTGTCTGAATACCAAATTTCAAGTTCATGTGACTTATGGTTCCGAAGTTATAGCTGATAAAAAATTTGGGAGGTGCCACGCCCCTCGCAAAATTGACACCATATTTGCAAATAAAACCATACCTATAACCTTCCCGGGGTAAAAACAAATAAGTGTGCAAAGCTTCGTGCGATTCCGTATAGTGGTTCAAAAGTTATAAGGTAATAAACAAACAGACATTCACATTTATATATATAGACTTATTTAAATTAATTTAAAACCACTGCAATCAGAAATATTCTCGACATATATACTCTCTTGATTTATGTGTGACTTGTAGACAATTTCAAAAATTGCATCGCCAAATATTCTGAAATATTCATTCTGAGGAATAATCCATTTATGTGTGCCCGTTATACATAATATATGATAGATATGCTTTACGAAATATACTCAGAGGTATTAGTTTCATATATTACGCGTACCATTACAATTAATGATATTCGTTGTTTTTTTATAAGAATTAGAATGAAGTGCCATAAATAGTAAAAGTAATTTTTGGGAATGTGAAAAAAATAATGAACACAAATATATACATGTGATTTTTTATCTTCTTTCAATATTCCCTACGAGGCGCGATTGACATGCCATAGTAACTACAAAATTCACTAGGTAACTAGGTAGCTAAATGGTAGCTACAATTTTTTACTTACATAAACATTAGACTGCATCACCAAAAAATGTTGCGGTTTTTCCGCCATGATTAAAAAATGTATTATATTTTAAGACGTCAACCAAAATATTTCGGAAAAATATTAAGATTTAAGTGAGCTGGACCGATTTGAAAATACCTCCAAAAATGGAGTTTTTTATGAATAAAAATAGTTTCTTAAAGAACTTTTTGAAAAGTCCCCTCAGATGACAAACAAAGATTAAGCTTAAAAAATCTGCATAAAAATATTTAAAAAACTTTCAACGGAATCGTAAGAATAAGATTTTTGATGCGGTTTTTTTTTTTACTTTTTTCAAAGATTGATTTACGAAAAACTTGAATAACTGGGCCAAAACTATTCTGATTTAGACTTATGGGATCTCAGTAGAAAGGTATTTTCACACTGTTTTTATTTCTGTCCGAAAATGTCATTCGTGTCCCAATTTATTTAATTTTTCTAACACCAACACATCTTAGGGCGGTATTATCACTTGCGAAGCGAATGAATTTGGCGAAGCGAACGATTTGACGAAGCGAATGGATTGGCGAACGCAACTTAAATTGGCATTAAGAGTGTTCGCTTTTACCAGCTTGTGCAAGTTTTTTGCATCGCGAACACTTTTACTACCTTCTCTGCCTTTTAATTCGCTTCGCCAAAATCATTCGTTTCGCAAGTGATAATACCACCCTTAATTCAACTTTGAATGACGTTCGTTCATCCTACTTTTCTCTTTCATCCTTTGAATGAGTTTATTAGCAAAGAAATAAAAACGGTGAGAAAATACCTTTCCAATGGCACCTCTTAAGTCTAAATCGAATGAGTTTAGGTTCAGTTAATCAAGTTTTTCTTATACCAATCTTTGAAAAAAGTTAAAAAACAGCATCAAAAATCTCAACGTTACGATTCCGTAAAAATTTTTTTTTAATTTTTTTATGCAAATTTTTTAAGCTTAAACCGTTTTGTCATTTGAGGGAATTTAAAAAAAAAAAAATTTAAGAAACTTTTTGTATTCATAAAAAACTCGCAAAAACTCGGTCCAGCTCACTTAAATCTTAATATTTTCCGAAATATTTTGGCGGACGTCTTAAAATATGGAAATATAGTACCGATTTTTTTTTTTGTATGGGGGGTGATGCAGTCTAATATACATATATAAGTATACACGCAAACATTTTAAATGAGTAATGGTATAGAAAAACAATGAACTCTAGAAAACAAGCTAATATTTTATCTAACCAAAAACCTTTTATACAAAAAAAGGGAGAAATATACCACTAGCTCGCTGGCTCCATCAAGTGATCGTACCATCAGGCTCGAAGCATATCACCCGTATGCTGTAATCCGAAAGTTTGTAATTACGAATTCGTAGCTCCGTTCCGAAAATTCGAAACCTGGTATGCTGTAATCCGATCGTAAATATGAACGGCCTTGCCAACTAAAATAGTGAAATTCGAAGTTCTTTATCAGCTGCTTTGACAGAAACAAATCAAAATAAATATAATGGCAAGTGAATAGTGAAATTAAAAAAATTATTTTAATCATTACTTGAAAAGACTTTTCCTTAACTAAGTAAGTAGAATAAAAAGGATTCAGTGGCCGGTGCACTTTTTTCCCAGGAGGAAGAACAGCTAACAGTTGCATTAATATACAAAGGATATTGCTAGGAGATTGTTCTGATCAATTTAGCTTAAATGATAAAATGTAAGNTATTGCTAGGAGATTGTTCTGATCAATTTAGCTTAAATGATAAAATGTAAGCTCCC
>NW_016158012.1:32551-77774 GCF_001687245.7 Rhagoletis zephyria
TTCATTATCTATAAATAAGACTGTGAAATGCACTGAATACAACTTATTCTTTGTATATAAAATTAATAGAAGTATGTACATACATACATTAGGGTGGTTCAAAAATTTTTTTTTTTTGGAAATTCATAAACGCCTCCTTAAATTATTGTGGTTTGTGATAAAAAAGAGAAACGTGTTTTTTTATTTTGAAAAACAAGTATTCTTAGAGTTCTTCTTAGAGTAGAGGTTTTTTATAAAAACGCTGATGTTCTCAATTTTTTTTATTTTCTTGCCATGTTAAAATTTAGCTAAAAATTTGTTTTTTACATATAATTACTCTGGTGTTATTGGGGAACATTCCCTTAATTACATACCTGTCCTAGGTAGTTAGAATGTAAAATGTCTTAGAGGAAAAACGTGTTCATTCTGTTCCACAATAAGAATTCAAGTCTTTTTATTTCATCATTTTGACAGTTCAATGCTGTCACATCACATTACATCTTCCCCTTTTTATTTCTAAAATCTACGGATTGGTAATAACTAACTGCAATTGGACGGCGTCTGCTTCTGCGAGGAGTAGTGTCCACTAACTGTTCGTCATTACCCGAAATTACCTCATCACTTTCTGTTAATTTTTTGTCATTATGGTCATCATCCTGTACATCATCATCTGAATCACGCTGACAATTTACATTTTCTTCTAAAATTACAAATGGCTTTGAAACCTTCTTTTTTCGTATTTGATTTACATGAACATAACGAATGTGGTTATTTACCCTTATTAAGTATCTTAAATCAGAGATTTTTTTTTCGATAACAGCTGGTATCCATTTAACAATTTCTTTAAAATGATTTAAATAATATACTATCTCCCCTACTTTATAATCATACTTCGATTTTTTGTTTCTATCCTTGTTAGAGGTAGTTATAATATCATTTCTTAAACTTAAATTTCTAAAATTAGTCTTCTTCAAATTCACAATTTTCTCACTTCTTAACAAATCTAATACAATTCTAGGCTTGTATGCGAATAACATTGATGAAGGTGACTGACCGGTTGCTGTTGTCGGTGAATTACGATAGTAAAGTAAGAATTTTTTTACTTTCTTCAATTTTATTTGGCCATTGATCTTTAACGAAAGAATAAATATGTGCTAAAATGGGATCAAGCTTTGTCTGCCGAGCAATTTCATTTAAGTTTAAAGGTAATTCATTGGAAACATTTAAAAAGTTAACTGAGATATTCTTGACCTCCGTTTTTTCGTTTTCCAACGGCAAACGAGACAATGCATCCACATGAGACATTTGTTTTGCACTTTTGTGTTTAATTTCGTACTGATACATAGACAACTCAACCGACCAACGTTGCAAGCGTGCTGCTGCCACCGCGTTATTAGACTTGTTGGGACTGAAAATTTCTTTAATGACTAAATTATCCGTAAAAATTGTGAACGGCTGACCGAATAAATACTTGTGAATAGCAAAAATAATTGCTAATCCCTCCCGGTGCACTTGAGAATAATTTCGTTCAGCCGGCGATAGCGTAGACGAAACAAACAAAACTGGTTTTTCCATGCCATTTACAATGTGTGAGAGAGCTGCTCTCACCCCATAAGGACTGGCGTCAGTTGATACAATAATGGGTTTTTAGGGTCATACATTTCCAACACGTTACTTTCAACAATGCATTGTTTACTTTTTTCGAATACCTTTTGACACTCCTCACTCCAATTAAATGTGCACACTTTTTTTAGCAACTGGTATAGTACGTTAAGTTCAGCGGACATATTTGGAACGAATTTTCTATAATAATTTATAAGACCCAAGTATGATTGTAATTGCTGCAAATTACTTGGTGCTGGCGCATTAACAATGGCTCTAACTTTGTTTGGATTTGGTTTGACCCCACAATCAGTTAAGCAATGACCTAAATATTTAACAGATGTTTTTAGGAAACGACTTTTTTCAATATTAATCTTAACATTGAATTTTGATAGACGATCACACACCGTGTACACGTTATCAATGGCTTGTTGCTGATTTAATCCACCAATAATTATAGCGTCTTGAAAGGCTTTAACGAATCGCATACCATTTGGTCCATGACTGACTGGAATACCGACGCAGCGCAATTAACACCAAATGTTAATCGCTTGTATGCGAATAAACCATTTTGGGTGTTGATGACAAGAATTTTCCTGGAATCGTTAGATTATTTCAATTGTTGATAGGTGCCTTTTAAATCAATAACAGAAAAATACTTGCAGTTTGCGAAATCAGCGAATATATCGTCCACCAACGGTAAGGGATAATGGGCAAATTCGAGACACTTATTTAACGATGCTTTCCCATCAAGACAAATCCTTATTTCTCCGTTCGATTTCGCAACAATTACAATAGGACAGGCCCACTGGCTATACTGAATAGGTTCTAATATTTCTTCTTTACACAAACGATCAAGTTCTAGACTGACTTTTTCACGTAATTTAAATGGGACAGTGTACGCGGCATGAAAAACTGGTGTCTTATTTTCTTTTAATACTAAATCAACTTCAAAGTCCCTAATAACCTCATTTAATCTTTCATCAACAATGTTAGGATACCTTTTCTTAATATTTTGAAAGATATCATTATGTTCGATCCAGTTAATTATAATATTGCTCGCAAACCTGTCACGCCATCCATGAAACAACTTGTCCAGCCATGGCCTTCCCATTAATGGTTTGAACTTTTTTCCGATGTTAACAACAGACATTTTTAGAGGGACTACAACATCGCGATGAGTCACCTTAGCAATGAACGATCCACATTCCACAATTTTGTGCCCTGAAAAAGTTATTAAATTATTAGTAGACCTGACTAATTTAACGTTTTGAAATTTTTCATCGAACTCATCCTTTGACATGATCGTAGTGCAGGCTCCACTGTCCACTTCCATTTCAATCAGAGTGTTGCTGACATTAACATTAATACAGCGTGCTTCACTGACATTATTGATATTGTTGATGGTTTTGATCGATTCCGAAAATGTACATACGGAAGAAGTGTGACCCTTACGTTTGCACTTAAAACATTCCCAGTTGACTGCTGGGCATTTCTTTTCATCATGTTTTCTTCCACAACGTTTGCACTTACTGAACTTCTGTGCTTGACTCTCATCCGATGACTTCTTTGATTTCTGTGCCGCTTTCCGACTTTTTTGTTTCCACTCAGACTTTTTTGTTGTTAAATTTTTGTCTCTATTAGCGTTAGTCTAATTTTTCAAACTATTGACTGCATTCGAACGCATTTCGATTTGACCTTTTTTGGTTAATTCCAATTGCAATGCGATTTCACATGCTTTATCAAAGTTTGAGGTTAGGTCATCCATTAGTTTTTGTTGGACACGTTCGCTTTTAAGACCTCTTATAAGCTGATCCAATAATTCCTCATTGAGATGCTTTTGTTGTAAATAAGCGACATATTTAGCGTGTTCCGTTGTAATGAAATCGCCAAACTCACATTCTTGAGACAAAAATTTTAACCTCACAATATAGTCAGAAATCCTCTCACCTTCTTCCTGCATGGTATTGAAAAATTTGTATTTCTCCGAACGCTTATTTCTCTTGGGCTGGTAATATTCATTTAAAATTCTCATCAATTCCACGTAAGTTTTTTGACTTGGCAATTGAGGTGTCGTTAGCTTTTTGCACAGCTCATAGACTTCGGCTCCGCACATGGTGATGAAAAGTGGTGCCTTTAGTTGTTCTGATATTGCATTGCAGATAAAAAATTGATCCATTCTATCCTTATATCCAGAAAAATCACCACCAGGAACAAATGGTTCTATCATTCCAATATAGCTGTTCGACATTTCGATATTAACCTCGATTACAGGTTATGTCTACCACAGTTTTTCTTTGTTTTTGCTCGTCGACAACTGACTTGACTCTGTCGTTTCCCCTTCACAACTCCTTTCTCTTTTTAATGATAATTCCTCTTTTTTATTTTGAATTGGAGTTTCACTCATTTCCAATTATTCGACAAAAAAAGATTATTTTAATTCGCACGATGGTTCTTTAATCTCGTCGCCATAAAATGTCTTAGNTCGTAATCAGCAACCCCAGAAACCCACTGGAAACGTGTTTTAACCCTTGACAATGTTTAAAACGTTCAGTATCAACGTTTTAATTTTGTACTTTTTTTAATTTGATCGCCATATTGGATCCGCCATTTTGAATTTAAAAAAATTGACTTCAGATTCGTAATCGGCGACCACAAAAACTTTCGAGTGCCGGGTTTCGAACAAATCCAATCATTTAAAAAAAAAATGGACCGCCAGTTTTGATTCGCCATTTTGAATTTCGAAAAACTGACTTCAGATTCCTAATTAGCAACCCCAGAAACCTCCTGGTAACAAGTTCCAACCCATTAAAAAGCGTAAATCGTTCAGTATCCACGTTTTAATTTTACTAGTGTCTTTTCGAGAGCATATTTTCGGGAACTAGACCGATTCTAATTGTCCAAGACAGGTGTGTAATTAAGGGAAAGTTCCCCAATAATACCAGAGTAATTATNTTCATTCTGTTCAACAATAAGAATTCAAGTCTTTTTATTTCATCATTTTGACAGTTCAATACTGTCACAATACATTACAGAATGGGCCTAATGCCCGAAAACAAGCTCTCGATAAGAGACTAGTAAAATTAACACGTTGATACTGAACGATTTGCGCATTGTCATGGGTTGGAACTTCTTACCAGGGGTTTTTGGGGTTGCTAATTAGGAATTGGAAGTCAGTTTTTCAAAATTCAAAATGGCGGATTAAAAATGGCGATACAATTTAAAAAAAAAAAAGAATTATAGGATTTTTTCGAAACCCGGCACTCGAGAGTTTTTGTGGTCGCCGATTACGAATCTGAAGTAAATTTTTTTTAATTTAAAATGGTTGATCCAATATGGCGATCAAATTAAAAAAAAATACTACAATTAAAACGTTGATACTGAACGATTTACGCACTGTCATGGCTTGGAACTTGTTACCAGGGGGTTTCTGGGGTTGCTGATTTCGAATCTGATGTCAGATTTTTAAAATTCAAAACGGTGGTTAAGAGTTTCAAACAAATCCAATCATTTTTTTAAAGTTGGTCGCCATTTTGGATCCACCATTTTCAATTTTGAAAATCTGACATCAGATTCGTAATCAGCAACCCCAGAAACCCACTGGAAACGTGTTTTAACCCTTGACAATGTTTAAAACGTTCAGTATCAACGTTTTAATTTTGTACTTTTTTTAATTTGATCGCCATATTGGATCCGCCATTTTGAATTTAAAAAAATTGACTTCAGATTCGTAATCGGCGACCACAAAAACTTTCGAGTGCCGGGTTTCGAACAAATCCAATCATTTAAAAAAAAAATGGACCGCCAGTTTTGATTCGCCATTTTGAATTTCGAAAAACTGACTTCAGATTCCTAATTAGCAACCCCAGAAACCTCCTGGTAACAAGTTCCAACCCATTAAAAAGCGTAAATCGTTCAGTATCCACGTTTTAATTTTACTAGTGTCTTTTCGAGAGCATATTTTCGGGAACTAGACCGATTCTAATTGTCCAAGACAGGTGTGTAATTAAGGGAAAGTTCCCCAATAATACCAGAGTAATTATATGTAAAAACTACATTTTTAGCTTTGTTCTTCACCTCCTCCTGACGGCTTTCAAAATGGAATTCATTTGCGTTCAAATATTCCACTCTATAATAAATGCAAATGTTGTGGAGTGCTCAAACAATGTTTATAATTTCACTGGCTTTGAGCGATGAGTAATACAGGTCATGATGAATTTATGACTCTTCACTCATCTGAGAAAGATCAAACATGTCCCTAAATTTCCGCCTTTCAATTTCCGCATCAGCAATCTGGGGCTCGTTCTCCTCTTCAAGCAATAACGCCGCGGCTATGGATTTCATTTTTATAATTATGTTTCCACTTAAATAAAGCACAAACGAAGTTTTATTTTTAAATTACAATGACGTTAGACATTTTTAGTTATTTTAAAATGTTTACAGATTTTAACTTCAGCAGCTTAGCTATAGTTTGGTGGCAAATATTTCTTTCATTTTGTTTCGATTTCACACATTCCTAGGCAAACAAACAGCTGATTTCGAAAGATGTTTTCTCTCTTCCTCTTTCGATTCGATCGTAACGCAGAATACCTAAGTTCGATTCTTGCGGAGCGGAATGCGGGAACGTAATCGAAATGCCGAATAGAGCTGATTATGAATAGACGTAAATCATTTCCGTCCTAAAATAAACATCCCACGAGACGAAACAAATAAAAGTCCCACATAATTATTATGAGAAGACGTAAATCATTTCCGTCTTGGTATAAGCGTCCCGNGTTTTGATTCGCCATTTTGAATTTCGAAAAACTGACTTCAGATTCCTAATTAGCAACCCCAGAAACCTCCTGGTAACAAGTTCCAACCCATTAAAAAGCGTAAATCGTTCAGTATCCACGTTTTAATTTTACTAGTGTCTTTTCGAGAGCATATTTTCGGGAACTAGACCGATTCTAATTGTCCAAGACAGGTGTGTAATTAAGGGAAAGTTCCCCAATAATACCAGAGTAATTATATGTAAAAACTACATTTTTAGCTTTGTTCTTCACCTCCTCCTGACGGCTTTCAAAATGGAATTCATTTGCGTTCAAATATTCCACTCTATAATAAATGCAAATGTTGTGGAGTGCTCAAACAATGTTTATAATTTCACTGGCTTTGAGCGATGAGTAATACAGGTCATGATGAATTTATGACTCTTCACTCATCTGAGAAAGATCAAACATGTCCCTAAATTTCCGCCTTTCAATTTCCGCATCAGCAATCTGGGGCTCGTTCTCCTCTTCAAGCAATAACGCCGCGGCTATGGATTTCATTTTTATAATTATGTTTCCACTTAAATAAAGCACAAACGAAGTTTTATTTTTAAATTACAATGACGTTAGACATTTTTAGTTATTTTAAAATGTTTACAGATTTTAACTTCAGCAGCTTAGCTATAGTTTGGTGGCAAATATTTCTTTCATTTTGTTTCGATTTCACACATTCCTAGGCAAACAAACAGCTGATTTCGAAAGATGTTTTCTCTCTTCCTCTTTCGATTCGATCGTAACGCAGAATACCTAAGTTCGATTCTTGCGGAGCGGAATGCGGGAACGTAATCGAAATGCCGAATAGAGCTGATTATGAATAGACGTAAATCATTTCCGTCCTAAAATAAACATCCCACGAGACGAAACAAATAAAAGTCCCACATAATTATTATGAGAAGACGTAAATCATTTCCGTCTTGGTATAAGCGTCCCGCGAGATGAAAAGAAAAAAAAAATCAAACATAATCATTGTCAGAAGACGTAAATAAATTTCGGCTTGAAAGAAACGTCCCGAGAGACGAAAAAATAAAAATTCCATATAATTATTATGAAAAGACGTAACCATTTTATATCTGAAAATAATCGTCCCGCGAGATGAAAAAAGATATTTCTCGTAAATAATTATTGAGAAAAGACGAAAAAAACCTCCTCTAAAACAAGCCGACGTTTTTGATCTCAAATATTAGGATAATAATTATTTTGGGTCTCTGATCCGTAATGAAAGTCAGTTGTATGAAACATTCCTTATTCCAAACCTGATTTCGCCGTGTTGATGTGATCAGGTCATAAGGTTTGCTCTCTTTCTCTGATAGGCTCCCTTATGCCTAAGTCTTATAGGCCATATAGAATATGACTTACATAATCCCTTATGATAAGGCCTTACATGGAGTATAATTCCCTTATAAAAGGCTTATAGATCATATAAAATAAACACGTTTACTTCACATTACACTTCACGGAAGCTTTTTCACAATTAAAATTAAAATAAAAAAATCTTAAATTTCATGTTCTGTCTGATGGGAATTGAACCCGGACAGCCTTGGTAGCAACCAAGTGTATCAAGCATCTTTGCACACGCAGCTACAACCATACATGTAAATGTGCTTTCAAATGTTGAGTTAGAATCAACACCACATTACGCTGTGTTGATGTCATCAGTTCATAAGGTTTGCTCTCTCTCTCTGGAAGACACTCTTATGCCTAAGTCTTATAGGTCATACAAAAAAGGCTTAAATAATCCCTTATGTTAAGGCATCACATGGAGTATAATTACCTTATAATAGGGCTAATAGATCCTGTAAAATAAACGCTGCAAGCAGCGGAGATAGCAAATGCCTTATTTCTTACAACTTTTATATAATTTTTTGCTGTGTTCGTTACACTATGAAGAAAATACCGTCTCCGTCCGAACTGGTGTGGAAGAACACATTGGGCCTCATGCATAAAAAGATAGCTTATGCTGCGACTAAATTTTCAGTAAAAATTTTTGAGCTTGAGCTCACCCCTTCAGTGCAAAAACTGAGTCTGAACTTAAGCTCACTTTTTATGCATAACGCCCATTGATTTCTGCATAATGTGCAAGAAAAATATGCCGAAACAGAAAAACCGCCTAAACACGACCCATTTAATTGTTTATGATCGATGTGTTCACTTGAGTTATGCCGGAGCAAACTCGTGTGTTCTCTGCGATTCGGAAGAATATTTTATTTTTCACTTTATTCTATTAATTACCATGTACCATGATACAAAAAAGAATGTAGTTTCAATAAACAACTTTTGACGGATAATAAAACTAAAACAATAAATCGGAGTATTTTCTTTCTCATATTTATACCAATGTAATAATATTTCAAATAAAAAACCATTATCAGTGCTTGTTTTTTTTTACTTACGTAGCTAGCATTATTAAAAATATATAAAATTTAAACTATTAAAGAAAGCTTCATCGTAGTGGCTCTTTTTTTATTTTATAATAAAAATCACGCGCGCGTTCTGCTATTATTTTTCGTTTACTTATTAATAAAACCTTTTTATATTTTGGTTCAAAATTACTTTTAAATTTCTCATCAGATTTTGTACAAAATAATGACGGGCCTCCATAGCATGTGTATACATATGCGTGCGTTTGACAGAATTGAATATACAAATTGTTATGGCAGCACCTACATAGCGACGCATGAAAATGTCAGAAATTGGTATGAGTTTTGAGTTCTGAGCGTAAATGTCAAACGCACGCATACGGATACGCATGCTATGGAGGTCCGCCTTTAGGCTTTGTGATTAGCGTATTACCATTAACTTTCACAAATTTTTAATTTAAAATTTCTAACGTATGCAAAAAAACTGAAGTCGGCTTGAACAGCATGTCCTCCGATAAACAATTAACATATGCAGTATAATTTTGACTACTTTCTTCATGCGTTCTGAAACCTAGTCGGCAACCCACGGCATATTAAACAGGTAACAACAGTAGAGCAAACACAACCCTGCCATATATTTTGTTGTTGCTTGAGAAACCTAGAATGTCAAAACAGAAATAAATGTAAACACGTTCGACCAATCAAAAGCAAGCAAAAAGGATGACAAGGTATGTGTATGCGAATGTGTATATGAATGTAGCAAAGCTTGACAGTTGAGATTTATCACGAAATATAATAAAATCAAAACTGCAGCCCTGCTGCTACTATCTGTTTAATGTGCCTTTCGTCAACCCAATTTTCGATATTATGTAGCCGGCATAGCTTTCAAGTCAATCATATTCCACACCTTTGAATGTACTGATAAAATCTTCTGCGTTAAAGAAAAATATTTCTCCTAGTGATAAGGTAGCATGAATTTGATGAAATGTCACAATTTTATTAAAAGTCGAATGGTTAACAACAACAACGAATGTCATTAAATGGAACTACCTTCTTTTTTGTATCATGTGATGTATAGTATTCCTTCGTTTTCGTTCACAAATAAATGTTTTCCATCAATAAATTCTATTTTTTATGAATTTTCTAAGCTGTCCAATACTTCCCCGAGATTTTTCAAAACCGCAAAAACACAAGTTCGGACCAACTGAAATAACATGTATAATTTAATACAATTTGATCAAACTGCTGATAGCAAAAGGAAAATTATTTCTCGTACTACAAAACCAAGCTATACATTTTTAAAAAAAGTAAGCTTTTTGTGAGTTTTCGATCAAAATAAAAGTGTGTCCAAGAATACCCCGACTTCACCTATAATATTTTGCTTTGCTACCTTTATGCTTAAGTAAACATTTGGGAAATCTGACCTAAATTACGATTCAGTGGCGTTATTTTTTTTCTTTTAAGAAAACTGCTCTCTTACAAACATTTCAAAAATTTAAAAGAAAAATTGACTATTCCCATAGGGACTATGGTTATACAAAACATGTCGATATACCACAAAATTGCACTTTCTTGTTCTCGCGTACAAAATCTGAATGATATATGTACATATGTAAGTACATAAGAAACCATCAAGGCCGAACCGAGTATTACGCCGAAAATATGTATGCAGAACTAGACGATATGCAACAAAAGCGCAGAAGAAAACTTTAAAAGCATCTTCAAATTAGCTGAGGAGGATGCAAATACGGTTCGTTTTATATTAGAAGTATCACGGTGAGTGGGACGTCAAGTACATCGTGCAAATTACGACGGAAGCGCAGAAATATTTTTCGGTGCCCAATTTTTATTCCCATACTTGATAGGTGACTCCCTTTCGTGTGATATCTTTAATATGATGTTGGAGAAGAGCCGTAGAACTGAACCGCTCAGGCACAATACTTTACAAGAGCGTACAATTGCTGGCGTATGCCGATGACATCGATATTATCGGTAAAAGCAAGCAGTGTTGCCGTTTTGATACATATGTATCCAATTGGATACATTTTCGCCTTAAATTTGGAGGGATACTTCGTTTTTTTATTCAGTGTAAATTTGGATACCTTTCCCCATAAGTATTTGTAAGTTGAAGGAAATTTTTTCTTATTTATGTAAGAGCTATTATAATATTTCAACAGTTGCCCTCTCATCCTCCAAGCAAGAAATATTCCTTTATTCTTGTCACTTTGGAAAATTACTTTTTTAGCTAAATAAACGTGCATTTAATAACACCAACTTTTAAATCCCGAGCAACCCTTCTCTTAGCATTCAATGGAATCCATGCCGATGACTAATTTTCAACAATAACTTGACTGCACTAAAAATCACTTATAACTTCTAAATTTTCAGCTATATGTCGTTCAGCGAGAATTCAAACAAGCCGGAAAAACGAATTTTTTTGCAGACAAATGCAAGTTTTTGAAATTTTTTTAAATTTCATAGATAGCTCCCAATCGGCCAGTTGGTTTGAAAAACATTGTAATCATAATAGCAGGAAATAACAATTTACTGAATTTAACAGGTCAAAATTAGTACTATTTTGATAGACTAGGAAACATTTTTTGCATGTATTATTTGTGGGAATCTAATAATAGTAATAAACATTGAACATGCGGCAACTTTGGTCCGTATTTTTTTATTCTCAGAAACAGATCTGGGAAACAAAGGCCCGTAGTTATAGTCAAAATTAAGTCAACACTAAAGTTAGTTGCGGCTTTTTTGACAGGTATATCCCATTGAAAATGATGTCAAAAAGCTGCAACTAACTTTAGAGAGGACTTAATTTTGACTATAGCTACTGGCCTTTGTGTCCCAAATCCGTGTCTAAGTATGGAAAAATACTGACTACATGTATGGAAAATACTGACTACATGTTAATTTGGATACAGTTTTCGATTTTTTATGGATACTATAAAGGCTAAGGTAGTGACAACACTGAAAGCAAGTGCTATATCGGCTCTGTCTTATCGGGATAAGATAGAGAAGCAAAGCGATTGGGTCTGGTGGTGAACGAGGAAAAAACGAAGTATCTACTGTCAATACACAGTCAGAGAATACGCGTCTTGGCACACAGGTCACTGCTGACCGTTACAAGTTTGAAAAAGTAGAAGACTTCGTTTATTTGGGAACTAGCGTTAACATCAATAATAATGTCAGCCTTGAAATCCAACGGAGAATTACTCTTGGGAATAAGTGCTACTTTGGACTGAGAAGTAATGTCCCCTCTCGTCGTACAAAGATCACACTCTATAAGTCACTCATCATGCCCGTGTTGATGAAGCGGCTCTTGGATTTTTCGAGAGAAAGATTCTGCGAAAGATTTACGGACCTTTACGCGTTGGCGATGGCGAATACCACAGACGATTAAACGAAGAGAACAACGATATAGACTTGATGCAGCGAATTAAAATTCAGCTGCGGGCCGCTTGGCCATGTCGTTCGAATGGATAGAAACGCTCCTGCTCTGAAAGTAACGCGGGCCGCGATGCTGCTAACAGAGGAAGGCCTCCTCTGCGTTGGAAAGACCAGGTGGAGAAGGACTTGGCTTCACTTGGCATTTCCCATTGGCGTCAGTTGGCACAGAAGAGAAATGACTGGCGCGCTGTTTTTGGACTCGGCCAAAATCACTTAGGCGGTTACAGCGCCAAAAAAGAAGAAGACTTGGTCATTATTTGTAAAAAATAAATGTAAGATTTGTCAATCACAAGAAACTACTAAAAGATATTCACAACATCTTCACAAAGATAATTGTTAAGTTGGACATTAGTAGTTTCTCTCAAATGGCACGAAACTTTGAAACATACTGACCAGATGACTATCAGACATCGACAGGCGATTTCATTGCTGAATTTACTTTGTGGGGAAGGCGTGCCTTCTCTGTTTTCTTCAAATTTTAATTGATTGATGTTTAATAACCGTCTTTCTTTCAGGTACTGGTCTAACCTAAGAAAGGAAGAGCTGCCTGAGACTTTGAACTTTGAAAAACGGTGATAAAAGTCTTTATCCGACCATCTTTGTTTATTTGAAAATAGGTGAAACACTGCCAGTATCTGTTGTAACGAACGAGCGGTCATTTTCAACCCTTTGAAGGTTGAAGACCTATTTGCGTAGTAGCATTGGGCAGGAGAGATTGGTTGGGTTGGGGCCCCTAAGTGTTCCTCGGGCTGTGGAGGTTAATCCTCAGCAAGTGCTAGATGAGCTAGCAAAAAAAAACAAGGAGGATGCAATTTTGACTTTAAAAATAGTGTTTAACCTATGTGTCAATACGACATACCCGGGTATGTTTTGTGGTTTTCAAAAGCACATATACATACATTTTTCCTATTACTGTTTAAGAACTCATTCTCCAGGTATCGAATGCATATCCAATAGTTATAAATTGCAACAAAACAAAAACACCCAACCTATACACAACACGTACATACCCGGGTATGTATGTACATGGTTGGTTGTAGTGCTTCAAAGTAACTTACTATGATATAATTAGCGCGTTTTGCGGCATCAACACCATTTTGATTCCTTAATGAATTTGTCGATATAATTTTTTGTTTTGTTTATATGTGTCTTCCGAGTACCTTATGTCAGGGACCCGGACTTCTATAACTTTTATAACAAAAGCCGCTAGAAGAGTTGTTTTTGAACTTTTATTTTATTTGAAATAAAATACTCGGTCAACCCGGACTTTTATTTTTTGAGTTCAGTAGTAACAGTTAATCTTGGTCAAATATTTTTTAAGGCCGAAATAAATGCCCTTTCCTAATAATAATCAAACCGTTTATTTAAATTAAACAAATTTGGTATCAAACGAAAGAGGACTAAAATTGCTTTCAAACTGAAATATCAAATGAGGAATGCCACCTATTAAAGACTATTTCAATTAAAAATGTTATTTAACTAACATAGATCAAACCTTGGGTCAGGTATACGAATTTCTTTTGTATTAAATTATAAAAAAATATAAATTACCTATTACCATCTTCGTTTGGAATATTCTATTTGGAAGCTATTTCAGTTCTCTTATTTTATTTATTATTAGGAAAGGATTTTTATTACGGCCTTAAAAAATATTTGGTCAAATTGAACTGTTATTACTGGCATAAAAAAATAAAAGTCCGGATTTTTTAGTTATTATCGGACTTTTTTCTAAAAAAGTTCAAAGAATAAAAAAAACACGATTCTTGTCCAAAAGGTCCTGGGATCAAAGGAGCATTGATAACTTTCTTCTACGACAATATTTTTCCCCGGACTTATGTAACAGAAAAAATAACTGTTATTTTCGGTCCCTGCTCTATGTCTAATAGCCCTAGAACTGGGCATTCACAAAGGAAATGCTGGACATATTCTTCGTTACTTTCTAGTTGACAGCTGCGGAAAGCTCTATTATATGGGAGTCTTTTCTCTCTGCATGTTTGCCAACGCGCAAGTGGTCCGGAATGGTTGCTACAATTCTAAATACTTTTGCCCTTGATCTATGTATTAAGCTGGTCTAGTGTCTTCGTCCTGTTACAGTCAGGCCAGAGCTCTCTGGCTATTTTGCAAGTCTGTATATTCGACTACTTTTTCCTCGTAATAAAATAAAATGCAAACCAGTTTCTCTTTGAACGACTCTGAGGGGACGTCCCAGTGATAACATTCGTATGTATGAACATATGTATGTATATATAAGGATGAATAAAAATACACTAGTAGCAATAAATCTCCTAAATTAAAATTTCAGGCCTTAATGAACTTCAAAACTACGTGTATGTTTCGTTTTGGGAGGACGTTTGCAAAATTCGTATTGACACAAAGGTTAATGGGTCGACTATCGATAGCAACCGAACTTCAGTTGCGTTGCTAGTTACCGAAAAGATATTACAGCTGGCGACTGGCAATTCTCAACTGGTAACTGCAGTTGCTACAAAGTGTGCATTCGGGCAACTGAAGGGTGAACACACCAAAACTGCGACACTTTGGGAAAAGCTTATAACTTACCCGAAACGATTTCAATATTTTGAAATTCAAATACCATAAGCTGACCATGACCTTAGTTGGACGTAGAAGAAATTTTATTTGAATTTGATTCCTAGTTGAGTTAAAAATGGCAACGAGACAAACCATTTTGCACGAGTTTATAAATGATCTGGCCTTAAGTACACGTAAAATTGCTAAAAATTAAAGATTGCACTATTCGACAGTTTTCAGGGTTTTAATCGGCAGTTACGAGAAAACGTTATGTTGCAAAATCCGTACGGAAATCGCAGTTTTTCGAACAAAAGGTAAAGCGGAAAGCTTCATTGAGATGTTCTACAGCTCAAACAGCGCCAGATCGAGGCGCAAAGTAGAATGTTACAGCGAAATCCCGCATTCGGAAGTTGTATGAATTCTAAATTAAAAAATACAACTGCATTGTTATGGACTACGAAACCTACTGCTTTAAAAATTCAAAATATATTGCAGGTCAGGGTTTTTATACTGCTGCAAGTCGTCAAGATACGCCTGAAAGTTGTAAGCTGAAAATGAAGTCAAAATTTCCAAAAAACCACATGGTTTGGCAAGCTATTTATTCATGTGGCCGTAAGAGCAGCCCTTTTTCCCATCCGGGACAATGGATGATCAAGTTTATCGGGATGAGTGCCTCAAAAGGCGTATTCTGTCATTTATCAACAGATAAGGAGTAGGCCACTGTTCTAGGCGGGCATGGCAAGCTGCCACTATGCCAAGGACACATTGCCGTGGTATAATGCAAATAACATCAATTTTGTACCTCACGATTGCAATCCACCCAAAAGCCCAGAGCTACAGTGACGAGCAAAACTGTAACATGGTTTAACACTTTTTTAATTCACCCACCGCTATGTTTCCAAGTTCTAAAGACTTTCTTCCTTTTGTTGTATATTCTTGTTGGTACATCCCTACTCCCTTCTCTCATAACGATTTGAAGTCAATACAACAACAATAAAAAACCCAGCAGACAAAAATGTAAATTAAGGCAAATGTTACAGTTTTGCACTTAGTCTCAGTTTTGCATTTTACAGTTATTTTTTACTTAGTTGGAAGTCAGATGACTTTTTTCTGTATTGTAATTTATTGAAGAAGTAATCACCAGTAAATATATAGTTAATCAGGAACCATAAATGTAAATAATAGATTTACTGTGGAAAGGCGGGACCGCAGGAAAGTGGCAAAAAATTGTGGAGTTTGGTACTTGAAAATATTTAGATTGATAAAAAATATAGCCTAAAGTGTTCCCAAGGGCAAAGGAAGTCTATCAAAAAATATTACGGTCCAATATCTTGTGAACTTAGCAGCAAGAAGCGATGCAGCCACTATTACAGAAGCGCTTAAGGTATTAAACTTTAATGCAAATCAGTAGACAGCGAGGCGATGAATTGCCAAATTGGCGCAAAGGCATCATAAAAGAAAAAAAAAGCTAATTTGACCAAAATATATGTGCGAGAGTGGTAGCATTTTGCTGTGTCGCCCGAAAACCGGACCGTTGCCTATTGGGATATGTTAGGCCGTTCAGAATGCAATAAAAAAACATATTTTTAAGTTTCAATTGAAGGTTATTTGGTCTGACAAGACTCAATTAATTGCTTTCAATCAGATGGCCGGGCATGGTATTGGATCAAAGACCCAAATTAAGCCCATGCGCAACATGTGAGGCAAACTGTGAATCACAATGGTCGGTCAATAATAGTTTGGGGTTGTATTTCAAAAATATTGTTGGTCCGTTAGTACGCATTATGCGTAAAGAACAGTATCTGTTCTTATTTCAACAAAATTTGCAAGATGTAGTCGAAAAATGAGAGTTTCTGCTGAAAAATCACCCAAAACATACTGCATATGTTCGCAAAGACTGGATGTAAAAGCAAAAATTTGCTATTTTGAAATGACATCCACAATCCGCGGATATGAATCTCGTCGAAAATTTGCGAAATCAACTAAAGGCGCAGCTTTCTAAGTATGCAAGTCCGTCCAATGGAGTACATGAGCTATGAAAGCAAAGCAAGGATATATGGGAGGCTATACCTCCAGAAGTTTTACAGAGATAAAAATAAGGTATGCCAAATCGCACCCAGAAACTAAAACAAGCAAAAGGGTACTGAACATTGTGTTAGTAGTTCTTTTTTCTCGTTAAAATTGTTAAAAAGTTTTTAAAAATATATGAGTGCAAAACTGTAACATATGCCTTAATTTACATTTTTGCTTGCTGGTTTTATTATTGTTGTTGGATTGACTTCAAATCGCATTAAAAAACGGCCTCGAGCTCAATAAAAATTTTTGAATATATTTGTTGCAAAGATATATAAGTGATAAGTGCTCTTTCTGTATGAAACTTTGATAGCGAAACTGCAAAGAATTTAGCAACAAATTAGTTACATACTATTACTAATAGAGTGAAGTAAAGAGAGATAAATAATGTAAATATATGAGACATACTTTTTCATATCGGACACCAAATTTGGTGTCACACTTTCGATTGGCTTAAATTTTTTTTATGGGCTCTATACAGGAAATAAGCTAACACGTGTTCGAGGAATTTTTTTTTCGCTTTTTTCTTTGGAGATATGATCTGTCAAAGTTTAAATTTTTTTGTGATTCTAACTAATCATGTAATCATGTAGAGACTTCATCTTAACGTCTTTTTAAAGCTAAAGAAACTGGCTTAATATTTCTATACATAAGATGGTCAAGATCGTCCTAAAGCTAACTTAGCTATTAACAGTTGAACTTTTTGAAGTTGATTTGCATAGTGAAGACCAGTAAATTAGGGATTTAAAATTATATCATTGTAATCCTTGTTTAATTCTCTATAAAAACCGTGGTTCGAAAAAATGGGGGTTTTTCGAAAACTATTTTTAGAAAATTTTTCTTTTTGAGAATCAAAAATTGTTTGTATTTTTTTGAAAACTTATGTTGATATATTTGGAAAGATGTTTTTTTTTGCAAAAAGTAAAATTTTATTGCAAATTCCGATAGAATACCTATCCAGATATAATATTTGTATGGCAAGATTTTTCTTTAAGGCGAACAAATGTTGTTAACGAGGCGATATTCTGCCGAAATCCGCAATAAAATCTGCGTTTAGCTAATTTTAGTCCTGCAATTGCCTCGCCCATTTCTAGGAGTTCGTCGCCTTAAAGAAAAATCTTGCCATACAAATATTATATCTGGAAAGGCATTCTATCGGAATCCGCTATAAAATTTTACTTTTTGCAAAAACCCGATGTTTAACACCTTACTTAATATATCTTAACATACGTTTTCGAAACAAAATTACAAAACATTGTTTATTCTCACAAAATAAACCATCTCGACATAAAGAAAAATATTTTAAAAATAGTTCTTGAAAAACCCCCATTTGTTTGAACCACGTTTTTTATAGAGAATCAAACAAGGATTACCATGGTATAATTTTAAGTCCCTAATTTACTGGTCTTCACTATGCAAATCATGTTCAAAAAGTTCAACTGTTAATAGCTAAGTTAGCTTTAGGACGATCTTGACCATCTTATGTATAGAAATATTATAGAAATAGAAGCCTGCTTCTTTAGCTTTAAAACGACGTTAAGATGAATTATCTATTTGAAAGAGTACATGATTAGTCAGAATAACGACAAAATACCAACTTTGACGATCATATCTCCAAAGAAAAAAGCGAAAAAAAATTCCTCAGGGGTTTTCGGGGTCGCTGATTACAAATCCGATTTTCGTTTTCAAAAATTTAAAATGGCGGATCCAATTTAAAATTTGTTCGGATTCATGTGAAACTCAAAAATGTCGTTGACACTGAAAACGAGGTCAATGATTACGAATCCCATGTTCGAAAACCCCCGAGTAACTAGATTCAAGCGCATTTGATTAATTTCAGAATAGTTTGTCAGATTTGATTTTTTTTGTATTTTTTTTGTGAAAGTACCTAACTTTGAAGTGAAATTGTGAAAAAACAAATGCAGCTAGAAAGCTGCGGTTTATTGCATTGGAAAGAGTGGCCCGTTTACTATAAGAGTCCATGAAAAAGTGAAAGTTTTTCTGACCGTAGGTCCCTTTTAACTTTACGTGTCACATATACTGGGCTCGAATCGTCACATACGATATCGTACTACTCATCACATAAAAACACATTTTTTGGATTATGACATATGTGAACGTACTCTTTTTCCCATTCAGCTTATACTGCCTGACGTGTCACGTAATTTTCTTTCGTATCGTTTTTGATCCGTGAACGGATGTTACGATTCGAGCCCTGCTTTATCGAAGATTTCGTATTTCTCCAAATTACCGTTATATGGGATGTTGGCGTAGTTATTGTCCGATTTTAAAAATTTTCGGCCATTTGGTATGCTGTAGCAAGGCTAACTGTGCAAAGTTTGGAAGAAATTGGTGCAGCGGTTACCACGATATACACATGTAACCATAAGTGGGCGGGGCTACACCCATTTTCCAAAAATTTAGAATATTATTATTTTTCGTATAAAAATTGATGTAAATATCAATTTTGAGTGAATAATCTTCAGTAATTACAAAAATATCGCAGTTCTCGTATTTCTGATAATTACCGTTATATGGGAGGTAGGCGTGGTTATTATCCGATTTTGCCCATTTTCAATACCATCCGTCCTACGAAAGAAGTGCACGTACCAAGTTTCGTTAAGATATCTCAATTTTTACTCGATTTATCGTGTGCACAGACGGACTGACGGACGGACAGACGGTCACCGCCTAATCGATTTCTCTTTTCATTCTGATCATTTATGTATACATGTGTCTATATCTATCTCGATTCGTTTTGCCTGTTACAAACAACCGTAATGTGAACAAAATTATAATACCCTTGGGCACAAGTGCGGTCGGGTATAAAAATCGTATGTGTTCTTTTGCAATTAGGTTAGAATAGGGCTGCCATAATCCTGAACCCATCAGCCAGGACATCATCCAAATCAAAATCGACGATACATGTGAATATGGTGCCAATATATTCCCTATAAGGACAGTTGCTTTGGTTCTAATATTATAAACAAAGTAGTTTTGAGGCACAATCCGTAGAGCTGAATGAGTGATGATGATGAAACGCTCAAATTCTGAATTTTTTTATCATGAAAGAAAACATTTCTCGTGACGGTGACGTAACTTGGAAAAATCGGCGCCTTTAAGTGGTCTTGAATGTTTGCCTTTACACCATTAGCAAATTTCCGCATATCCTACAACGCGCTTGATGATCATTTTTGCCATTTGCCATGCCAACCTGAAGATAATTTAGGTAGGATATCTTAAGTGAAGCTATTCTAAAAGACTTACGCAACAACGACTGAAAAAACTGCTTCACTGCATGCTTCCTAGGAATGTGTTTCCTATTTACAATTTACTTAGCATTACAAATAAGATTCATTAAGCGTTTCAAGTCTAAATAAAACTATTTGATATGAACCTTGCATAAATTCCTTAAAGAAGTGTGAGTTTTATAAATTAAGAACCACTTTCAAAGAATTTCTTCAAAGTGCGTCCTACAAAAGCCCTTCTGAAAGCTCTTTTTTGAATAGCGAAAGCAGAAGTCCTTCAATTTGTGCCGCTCCATACAAAAAGTGAAAGAGAAAGGAATAACTTTCAGAAAGGCCTTTTGGATGAGATTATAGCTCCGGAAATTATCTATTGGGTAGTATATGTGTATGACCCCTCAGCAGTGTACCTGATCAGAAACTTGCACTTTTTGGCATTTGCCCGAAAAATTAAGATTTTAACCAAATAAACTAAACAGAAAGAAGGTAAACTCACCAGATGTTCAACATGTTAGAAAAAACGTTCCTTACCAATTTTCGACTACTAATGACAGAAAACTTAACCTTTTTTTCACAGTAAAAATCTGCTAAAAATTAGACTGTCTGCATTGGCCTTCATTAAAAAACCAGGACAATTTAAGTGTGGACCAGGACACCAGGATAATTTGCATAATCCAGGACCTATCCAACCAGGACGTCTGGCAGCCCCAGGTTAAAAGCACATACTGCTATAGTATAAAAATTAATTTTATTGACTTACTCTCTCACATCGAAATATCCAGAACCATCCAGTACCAAGCGAATTTCTTCGTCCGTATGCAAATGTTCGGTATAAAATATTCTCAATTTGCTTTCAAAGTCAGGCAAACACGACTTAGAACATGTTATCTAGACACATGCAAAAGAAATATAAAAAAAACCAAATTATAAAATATATGTGTGTGTAGGCAAAATTTATACATTCAATATTAAGGGCCGTTTTCTCAAGACTCTTTTAAATCTGCCCCTTAAGTACCCTTTTTGAGGCCAAAGTTTGTGTTTACCGGACAGATAAATTTTAAAAGCTACTTGAGAAAACGGCCCTCAGACTATATCTTGACATGACATTAATATTTTATCTGAATTATTTATCTAAATATTTTGTCCACATTGACATGGTTATTTTGAATATGGCAGCACATCATTAATTGCATGACATAAAATAAGAATCCTATCAAATAAAACACCTCTTTGAGGTAAAATTTTCGAGTGACGAAAGCTGAACTAGAAACACAAAATTTATGATATCAATTTCGTGACGAAAATTATACGCATTTTTTAACTGCCTTGGAAACGTAGGGAAAATCTTTTTTATTCATACGAATCGTTGCAAAAGTTCTGTTTTTTTTAACTGTGTTTCTAGCAGTAAACGGAATTTCACAACGTTCCGAATAAATAAAAAAAGATGTTCCGTACGTTTCAAAGGCAGTTAAAAAATGTGTATAATTTTCGTCACGAAATTGATATCATAAATTTTGTGTTTCTAGTTCAGCTTTCGTCACTCGAAAATTTTACCTCAAAGACGTGTTTTATTTGATATCAATTATTTTGGGGTAGCATATTCAAAATCGACGAAAATACAAACAATAATCTAATTTTCCTAATAACCAATCGTGGTACAAAGCTCAATAAAAATATTAAAAATCGAAATGTTTTATTTTTCTTAAATAAATTGCTAAAAATATTATCTAAATCTAAATTATGTATTCAAATCGATGTGTCCATTGAAACATATAATTTTTCGAATACGGAATAAAGCGAAAAAGAATGATCATATCCCTTGTATTAAAAATTTTATGAGAAATGAAAAAAACGTATCAACTTGGTACCAACTTTGGATACAATAAGCAACTGTATTCGTCTGATTGCCTCGTAGTTTAATTTTTGTTAAGATTTCTACCGGGTGTGGGGCGCACACCTGTGCTTTTTAAAGAAGTATTACATCTATCACGTGTACGGTGTTGCACTCGTGCTATTAAACTAATGATTTTTTCTCAAGTAGTTTTGCTCAGTGGAAATTTATACATTTTATGTAAGTAGTAGCGGCACATTGGGAGAACGAAATGCATTCATCCATACATATTTATGTACAACTGTAGGTAATATTGTATGCGTCTTCCCAGGTAGGTTAAGTGCGGGTGGTTAAATACTGTGTACATAACTACAATTAAAATGGTGGAAAATATTACAATTTCGGATTGTGACTGGAAAAAAACTTTAAAATACACACAAATTGTGGTTTCCAAGACATGTACTAAGTGCAGCCGCGCCACTGCATGCTTCAACTTGTCACTCGCGTGAAATTTCCCGATTTGAAGAGAATTTCGGTTTAAGTGGCAATCGGGGAATGGGTAATTAGACGAATATGTTAATTTTTAACCATTTTATCGTTTTTGGAGCGACATTTTTTCAATTTGAATCGTAATATCACTACAACAAGAGTTTTCCCAGATATAAGCAATATATACGGTGACCATCCGTTCTGTTTCTTGCAGGACCGTACTGTTTTTCAAAGGTCGGTCGTGCGTAGTTTTTCAAAACTGAAAATGTACTGATTTTTTTCACATGTCCTGCATTTGTCCCGCATTTTATTCGTTATTTTAAAATTATCGGACAATGGATGGATTTTTTCAAACAACTGTTTTTTTGTACTTTTCGTAGCTTTTCTTCAATATCTCATGAAAAAATCTCCAAATCAACGTAAGCAATAAAAATTATTAGTGCTACAGGCGACCATTTGCATTTTGTCGTCAAAGTCGAAAAAGTGAGATTTTCAATCAAATACGCAGTTTCATTTGATTATTTTTTTTTCATTATTTTAAAAATCCAATAAAGAAGATATATCATTACAGTAAACTTTGAGCCAAAGATAATGAAAATCGGATTAGAAATGTAGATGCTATGGAGCGCAATCTGCACAAATTATATATTTTTGTAAAGGGCACTTTCTAACTCGTCGTTTACGTCGATTCATGACGTCGATTTTTGACAAATAACTGCGAACAGTACAAAAAAAAAACAAAAAAAGAAGAGTATTGTTTTCGTTTTGAACGCCTCAATATTTGCCATAAAATAATCTTTTAAAGATTTTCACTTTTCGTGTAAGCTATTGTAATTATAATATGTTTACTATACTTTTATAAAAATTAAAACANATATCGATGAAGAAAACGTGATTCATTCTTAAAGTTTAAAATGTATTAAGAATTTAGAGTCATAAATACTCTTTTGATATTTTCATACTACGAAAATATATGTAGGCATATTTTTGGAAATTGTCGTTCATTTTGAATCCATATTTATGGTCACCGTAGCTATATACCAAATGAAAGCTAAGGTTCTGGGCTTGACTTGTGGAAACCTAGAATAAAATTGACTGACCAGTTTTTGAGAAAATGTCCGAAATCTCTATTTTCAGCAGCCCGATTTTTAGTTTTCAGGTGATAAAGTTATGACGTATTAATATTTTATGAACACAAAAGATAGCGTTAGATAGCCTGTTCGAAGACCCTTCTACTGATATTCACATCAACGACATGGACTGAGTAGTGCGGCCTCAGTGGTAGTTTAAAAAATTGCCGTTTTTCGAATTTCAGGCAGCAGCCACGCCCACAAAGGCATACGAATCAAGACATCCTGGAACAAAACCTTCTTATTTGTTTGTACTTTAATTCCTAAAAGTTTGAAGAAAATTAAATAAAGGTACGCACAGACGCCACATACATACCAAAGCATCTCGTAGTGGAGACACGAACCAAAACACATTTACCTCTATATCTATCCAACTAGTAGCTGGAACTTAATATATAAGATATCGTTTGAAAGATATTAGCCTATAGAATAACACTAAATATGCTGGGTGTACCCACATGCCCCCTTAAACCGGCAAAAGCAAAAAAACGTTTTTTGTTTCGCAACACTTTAGCCTAATTTTTAAGAATCAGGTTAATCATTTATGAAACTTGAATACATTTTCTGGACACACTCTGCAAGACCTTTCCAACGATATCTCAAACATGTAGATTGGACGTCTGGATAAAAACTTCCAAATCTCGCGTATATGTAAGCGAGTCATTTCAGCATGCTACTGTGGCTGCTTTCGTCACTCGCGCGCACTGCCGTGCGCTGTGATATGTCGCTTAGAATAGATTAACCCTGTGATTCAGTAATTCAGTCTCATCTCAAGTCACTAAATTTGAGATTAGCAATTAGCAAAAATAGTTTGTGACTTGAGGCGATTTGGGTATTCAGAAGGATAGAGTCACAAAAAGTTCACCAAAAATGTGTGGTGAAAGAAAACACAGACAATCAACTGACGGTGTTTATGTATGCCTTTTGCCCGCGCCGCTCAAAGAGTCGCAATGGCCGAGTGGTCAAAGCATTAGGCTGGCAGCCGCGAGGGTCCGGGTCCGGGTTTTTTTTATTTTTTTATTAGTCTTATTTTTTTTAACAATCTTTAGGTTGTAATGTTTTTAAAAAACAAAAAAATTAATTTTTTTTTTTAATACATTTGTATGATATTACAGCATTTTGGTTTATTTCCTAATGAAATCCTTGTTGAACAAATTTCCTCGCTCCAGTTTCGCGTTTTTTTAACAAAATGGAAAGAAATAAGTTTTTCCTCCATACTTCTATTTTTGTGACCGGCTCTTAGCCAGCTGACAAATTAGTGACTTATTTTTGAGACTAGAGACGTGAGACAGCGTACTGAATACCAAATAGTCTCAAAATCCAAGTTCACCACCAAAAGGCACTATTAGTGACTAGAGACCGCTTACTGAATGCCAGGGCTAATCTAGCCACAGCCACATTTTCGCAGATAAATAATTTGTCAGCTGCGGCTCGTGGTCCGTCGTTTCCAGTGTGTTCTGTAGTGCGATTCACTACGCTTTTTTAACACCACTTGTTATTGTTCATTGTTGTTCAGTCAGCCAAACGATAATTTTATCAATTTAGCTATTCAGTAAACGTTTCCCTAACAACATTCGTTAGAGCAAAATCAGCTGTTGTTGGTAACGATAACAAAGGCTGCTTATTTGACGACGTCTAGTTTGGTGTTGTTAAAAACACACAAAAAGTAAGTTCTTAAATTTTTTCGTATAGAAAAAAATGCACTGCATCGCTAGCAAAAAAAATATCAAAAATCAAAGGATTTTTCAGCAACATCAAACTTGCACTTTATTGTACTAAAATTTAATGGGCTACAAAACTGCATATTTCATTTTGTTTTATTATTCTGATAAAAAAGTTGAAGTTTTTACGAAAGTTTGTTGAATTTTGTTTAAATATTGCACAAGGTTTGAAACTAGAGTTTATACGGTATACAGTATCAAAAAAAGTAATATAAATTAAATAGCAAAAAAAAATAGTTTGTTAAAACGGTTTTAGTTACAGAATACAGTATCAAAAAAAGTAATATAAATTAAATAGCAAAAAAAAATAGTTTCTTAAAACTTGTCTGTATGTGTTCTGGTTATAATTAACCAATAGGGAGTAAAACAAATATAGAAACTGGAAGTTCAAAAGTGATAAGTTAAATTAATAAATAATTAATGTTTTCAATTTAATACGAGTACATCGTTTACTAAAAATGTATACATCATAAATGTATGCATATTTAAATATTTCTTTGTTAATCATCATGACCACGGTTGCCGTTTTGGCCGCCAGGTACCATTTTTGGTAAATTTTTGTCCAGTTTGGTACACAGGTACGTAACTGTACGTAACTGTAGGAGTTAACGTATTATTTTCCTTATTATTTAATTTTGGTTATTTTTTTTATAAAAATATAGATCATTCTTAAAAAAATGAATTCAAGTTGCCAAATTTGTGCAATATTAAAAAAAATTCAACAAACTTTCGTACAAATTTCGAGCTTTTCCAAAAAATAAATCATAGTTTTTAGCCATTTGAAACTTGTACACTATTCTATTTACTAGAAATCAATGGGCTACAAAACCGCATACTCAGAATCTAATTAAAAACTCGAAGTTTTTACGAAAATTTGTTGATTTTTTGGTTTTAATTGCATTAATTTTTAAGGCAGTGGCACTCGATTGGTCCATTTGTACAGATTGGTACATTTTTATATTCGGCTATTGGTACAAAACAAAAAAGGGAAATTTTTCTTTTTGTAGTCAAAAGTTTCTAAAAGATTTTTTGGAAAAAATCCCCTCAGATGAAAACAGTTTAAGCTTAAAAAATCTACACTGCCGGAACAAAGTATTGGCACAGCAAATTTTTCACAATATATGCAACAATTTTCAATCTGATATTTTTCCGCTAATTTCGTATAAAAATATGGTTCATTCTACAACAAAAACCATAAAAATATATTACCTAAACTTTGTGCAAAACTCGCGAAAGTTCAGCAAATTTTCATGAAAATTTTAAACTTTTTAATCAGATTTTTTAGAATTTTTTTGAGTATGCAGATTTATAGCCCTATCAATTTTATTATAATAATGTGCCAGTTTTAAGTAGCTAGGAATTACCGTTGATTTTTTGTAATTTTTTTTCACGCAGTCTCTTCCATACAAAAATTTTTTTTCGAAAATACTTTATATGGAAAAAAAGCAAAACACCTTCAACAAAAAAAATCTCAAAAATCAACGCGATTTTTGACTAACTCCGATCTTGCATTTTTTACTAGAATTTAACGGGCTGCAAAACTGCATACTCATCTGATTAAAAAGTTGAAAATTTTGATGAAAATTTGCTGATTTTTCGCGAGTTTTGTACAAAGTTTAGGAATTATATTTTTATGTTTTTTGTCGTTGAATGAACCATATTTTTATACAAAATTGGCGGAAAAAAATTAGAATAAAAATTGTTGCATATATCGCGAAAAAATTGCTGTGCCAATACTTTGTTTCGGCAGTGTACATACAAATATTAAAAAATTGTATCAACTTTTTTTAAAGATTTGTTTAAGAAAAACTGGAAAATCTGCTCCAAAACTTTACCGATATAGACTTATAAGGTATCGCAGGTATCATTTTTTCACCCCTTTTGTTTCTTTGCAAAAAAAACTCATTCACGTCCCAATTTTTTTTATTCAATACCAACACATCTTAATTCAACATGGAATGACACTCGTTTATCTTACCTCCCTTTTTCATATTTTGAATGAGCTTATTCGCAAAGAAATTAAAAGGGTGAGAAAATACCTTACCAATGATTCCTCATAAGTCTAAATGGTAAGGTTTTGGCTGAGTTATTTAAGTTTTTCTTAAAACAGTCTTTGAAAAAAGTGCAAAAACAGCATCAAATATCTCATTATTATGATTCCGTAGATCATTTTTTTTTTTTATATTTTTATGTAAACTTTTTAAGCTTAAACTACTCAGTCATCTGAGGTATCTTTTTCAAAAAATATTTAAAAAACTGGTTATTAATAAAATAACTAATTTTTTGGAGGTACTTTCAGATTGTAAATCTTAATATTTTTGCGAGATATTTTGGTGGAAGTCTTAAAATATAATACATAGATTTTATAATTCCAGTTTAAAAACAGTACCGCTTTTTTTTTGTATGGGCAGTGATGCAGTCTACTGTACATAAGTTGGCTATGATTACTCGGCCGTCTATCATAGTAGCACAATGCCGCTAAGTACATTTTAAAATTTTCAGGCAATAGCCTCATGCGATTATCGATTATCGATATGTTGAAATAAAAGTGAAAAAAAAATTTTGCCAGAACCCTTTCTCGCTTCATTTTCTGACATTCGGCTGCTTTATAGTGAACTTTTAACGCATCGCGTATCGTATCGCATATCGTATCGCTCTAATGTGCACCGTGCCTAAGAGACCCAGAACTGAACCGCTAAGGCACAATTCACTACAAATACGTGGAATTGCTGGCGTATACCGATGACATTGACGTCATCGGCAATCTAAACCGCAAGTATGTTCTGCCTTTTCCAAGTTGGATAAGGAAGCAAGGCGAATGGATCGGGTGGTAAACGAGGACATCGCAAAGTATCTCCTCTCATCGGACAAAGCGTCTTGGCACCCAGGTCACTGTTGATAGTTATAATTTCGAGAAAGTAGAGAATTTCATTAACTTGGGAACCAGCATTAACACCGCTAATAATATCAGCATCGAAATCCAACGCAGAATTACTCTTGCTAACAAGTGCTACTTTGGCTACGCGTTGGCGACGGTACAGCTCTGGAAGTATTCAACTTGAAACTGGCTGATGGTAGCAGCGGAAGAGGGAGGCTCCCACTGCGATGGAAAGACCAAGTGGAGAAGGACTTGGCTTCACTTGACATTTCCAATTGGTGTCAGTTGGCACAGAAGAGAAACGACCGGCTTACTTACATCATATACGTACATATCAACAAGGGAAATCTGCTATTACCGCAATACATTGTCTTAACTTAAGGTGATTGAAAAGCCATTACTGTATAAGCAGATAGCCATTTACGGGTTCCTTGACATTCAAGCAAAATCCAAGGCCATGCCAAGAAGGTATTCCTAATGTAATAACTGCATGGAACACAAGCATGTTGAATCCAGAATTATAATATCAAAAAAAAAAGAGGCGTTAGGCATGAGATCCTGGAAAAGCATAGGATTTTACGTATAAGCTACTCATCTTCGTGGTGGGCTACAATGAAGAAGATTGGAAGATTGGAGGCAGCCTTTAAACTGACTGAGGAATTTCGGAGATTAAGCTATCGCAAGAGGCGAAGCATTCAGTCCCATTTCATAGCTCTTAACAACTAGGCTTCCAGAGGCACTGACGTTTTGGGCTTCAATACAGTGAAAAAACCTGTCAAGGAGGCCAAAAGTGAAGCACCGATCTGTCTTTGGCTATTATAGGAGCCATGGGCGCCTGCCCAACGAAAGCACTGTAATCATCACATACTATACTAATTGACAATGAGGCTTGCTGAAGCGATTTGTGTCTCAGCCGGGACTTTTAAGGGCTCTAGATAGTTTTAAAACCAATCTGTGAGGATGCCTCGTTAAACTCACAGACAAAATGCGATGGAAATCCTCCCAGTATCCATACAATATTATAATTTCTAAAGGGTAACTCATTTTCGTTGTTGGTGTTTCTGTAAAATATTTTAATAATTAAATCTATAGCTTAAACCTATTTTAGTACATTTTTGCATTTTGGTACACAAAAAAATAAGTGTCATGTATTTACCTAGCTTTGTTCTACAACCGTCCTTTTAGGTACATATGTATTATATTAAATTTGTACTAGACTTGTAACCACATTGTAAATTTGCACTGCTGCCACTCATTTAAAAGAGACAGAGATATAGCAGAGGAATTTTTTCCTGTTACTCTTTAACACTGGATCAAAATCTTTTAAAAAACTTCAAACTAGTGGAACTCAACAATTTAAAAGCAGTTGTGTTCCATTAAATTCTAATTTTACCTTTTTGTTGAATGAAATTAAATTACAAATCAACCTTTTTTAACGCATATGCAATGTGGGTTTCTTTTGTTTGGTAATGTGTTAAGTCATATTTATTGTAGATAGTTTTGAATAAAGTAACAAGTAATTTTTAAGCAAAAACAATACCGACATCAATTCTCATAAAAAGCTTAAGAGTACCGTTAATTTCTTCATGATCCAATGATCGGATCTAAACCAAATTAGTATGGGGCCACTTCCGAGGTACCAACTTTCCTTTAAAATTATAGCATTATAGAAATCGGTTAACGTGGTCTAAAGTTATGCGGTAACATACATAAAAAATATTATCCGACGAATTGATAACCTCCTCCTTTTTTGAAGTCGGTTAAAAAAAAAAGTATAATAAAAAGAATTTTACGTTTTCTTGGCTGAAATGACGATTTTATTGGGGCAAATAGACGATTTTTCAGTGAAAGATTTCGGCAACGCTACTTGTATGTCCCGGAGACTCCCGTGTGCATCACTGCACTAGCATAATAAAATAGTCTTGAAAATACATATGTGCATACAGTGATTATTTTTCAATATTAACAATCCTTTTCATGTTAAATGTTTTTTGTAAACTTTTTATTTACAGCTGCGAGTAAAATATAGCAACAAAATTCAAAATTATGTTGTTTGCTACTTATGTATGTGTATTTATTTATTTTTAATAATTTCCATTTTAAATATAGTTCCCTCTACTATATATCAACCGACACACCATAAATAAAAGTTGCAAAGCTTGCATTAAGTTCACAAAAATCAATCAAACTTAAAAAAAATGTTCACCAAGATTACGAACTTGAATGCTAATGTCGCTAAAAGTTTCCGTTGATTTTTTAGAATTTTTTTTTGGAGGGTATTGCACATTTTCTTCTATATAAAATGCTTGTGAACTTTGTGCTCATACGAGCGCCTTGGCATATGCAACGAATTTGTGCCCATTAGCGGAAGCACAGTTAGTGAATCGCACAATCGTTACTGCAAACAACAAAACTTTTTAGTTTACAACTCGGCAAGTCAGATCAGTGGCGTAGGCAGGATTTGGCAATGGGGGTCGATTGAAAAAAAATTTGTATCGATAACTTAAAGTTGTGACACACAATAGCTAGAGGCGTCGTCTGTGTGCATTCTTTCTTATTCTTATTTATGTTTGTGCCATTTTTACCGTTATATATTTTTTATCTACTTGTTTATTCCATAGGGTATTCATGCTTTATTTAAATTTAAAAAATTAAATTATTATACCATTTTAAAAATCTGAAAATTCACCTCGGGAAAATTTTGTATTCTCTTTTTGTCTTCGCCTTCTCGTTTTTGCCTTTGTAAGTTTTGAGAAAAGGTTTTGAATGAACCATTATATCACATTCCTAGGCAAGTTTTGAAAGAATATTTTCGATACAGAAACAGTGTCATGTTAATAAAGAAAGAGATTCTCTTAAATATCATAACTTTACGACACTCACATATTGACTAGATTTGATTATTTTTTAATTTTAATTACTTGTTTATAAAAATATAGTTTATTCCTTAACAAAAACTGTATGAAAATAAGTTTAATCTTTGAACAACATTAAAAAAAAAAAAAATGTATAAATTTTCGTAAAAATTTCGAGCTTTCTATTTCAATTTTATCTTTAACATGGAAATGGGCACTACAGAGGATTCTGTGCGATGTCAGAATGGTGCTCAGCTAAGATCAGGAATCAGTGCTATGTGCTAAACTCTTTAATAGCGTAGTCATATGGAAATGGTTTTTGATCGTGGCTTGGAGGTCTGAAGGGGCTGGATCAAGGCGTCACGCGCACCGTACCGAGGATCGGCCAGGCTGGGGGCCCTAAAAAGACCAGTCGCGAACGGAGCCCTCTGGGAGGCGGCCACACCCAGGATGTAAGCAGGCCTTACCTGGGCATCGCGGATCTCTGCACGGGCGGACGAACCCCTTTCTCCGCAGCCCGTGGGATCAATTATGAATAAAAACAGAAAACTACAACAACAAAAACAGCAATAACAACAAAAACAAATTATAAAGGGGCCGGTCCCCTTAAAGCGCCAGAAGGGTCTCGGCACACTAAAGGAGCTGACGCGATGCAGAGTACCTACACCCACCAGCCGTAGTGCGGTGACAATTAGCGGGAAACCAAGGCCAGTGGTGAAACCGGGCCTAGCTCTCGCAAAAACGAAGGAAAGCGGCGGTGGGGATGCTCAAAGGAGTCCACCCTGGGAAACTCCTGGCACCAGTGAATGCCAACCTGGCATGCAGATTGCAGCCGGGGATAAGGCTGAATCTGGGGCGCAGGCCCGGGCGGTCCTCCCGCGACACCCACGGCCTTCACGAGGCCTAACCAGAGGCCAGAACCAGCTGCAGCTGCAGGCAATAGACAGAGTAAGCTGGATGCTCGAATCCTGCGAAGGTTCACCACAACGCTTGACCTGTGTAGCAAGGTGAAAGAAGAGCATGTGAAGGAAATCCTCACAGAAATCGACTGGGCAAAGGCAGTCCTGCCCGACTACCGCAAGCCGGAGGAGAAGCAGCCGTAGGCGCCCTCCAGTAAGCGCAATAGATCGGGGGAAAAATACGCCCAACTATGCAAAGAGGGTCAGAACGCAGGAGCCTTCTTTTGCTGAAGTAGGCAAGGAGCAGATCCTGCTCGGCGTCATAGATGAGAGCAATGAAGACAGCCTTACCCTGAGGCAGCAATGGAAGTGGGTTAAGGCCGCGATGGCCGACATTGCTATTAACATAACGTTGGAGAATCCGGGACCTCCGCCAACCTGCAAGGGAGCGGGGTGGTTCCAAAATAACATCCGCGTTATAGCATGCCAGGATGCTAGATCAGCGGAGATCTACAAGAAGACAGTCGCAGGTATTGGAGAAGTCTACCCTGGTGCGAAGCTCAGGGCGGTCGACTTCAAGGACCTACCGGTGCGACCGAGAGCGAGAGCATGGTTGCCTTGCCGGCAGCGGAACCAGAAAGGATCCTGCAAACCATAAGGCTCTATAACCCGGAGCTACCTACCGAAAATTGGGAGGTGGTAAAGATAAATGAAAGCGGTAAAGCGACGATGCAGGTTGTCCTGCTTCTAAATAAGGACTCCATAGAGTTGCTGGAGCAAAAGAGCGGGGTCATACGTTACGGCTGTGACATTACCAAAATTAAGGTCTACTGCAACGACGTAAAGGCAGCGAAGAACCTGATCGCGGAGGTAGAACCTGAAGAGGCCAACAGCGACGTGGAGATGGAGGAGGAATCCGAGCAGGGTGATCCGATGGACGACCTGACCGGGGGTTATGCCTCATCGATGTCTTCGCTGAGGGTCGGACGCATGCTTCGGCTTTATACGGAGGAGGAGTTGATCGAGATGTCGGAAGACGCGGTCAACTCCACCCTAATAGGCGACGTGGGCGATAACGGCCAAGATGGTGAAGGTACTGCAGATTAACNACAGATTAACCTTCACCACTGTAAAGGAGCTTCAGCCGCACTGCTGCTCCATCTAACAGCTAAAGGGGCAGCCGACATCGTCCTAATCCAAGAACCTAGGGTGGTGGGACAAAACATTTGTGGGCTGAAAGCGCCGGGCTACAAACTGGTAAGTGGAGCCTCAACGGGGAAGCCAAGGACGTGCATATTGATAAGTATCACACTAAATTGTCTCTTTCTTCCATAATTTAGCGACGAGCACACAACAGCGGTCAGTCCAAGTGTAAACGGACGACCAATTAAGATGGCATCCATGTACCTAGCGCACGACAAGGAGGTGCCAACTATCTGCATTAAAGACCTAGTGGCCAGCAAGAGGGAGGCGCTATTTTTGGGAGGTAATGCGAATGCTCACCATCACACCTGGGTCAGCTCCGATGATAACGAACGGGGTGAGTCACTTTTAAATTTCATACTTAGCTCTAAGCTTGTTATTGCAAATAGGGGGAATGATACCACTTTTATTACAAAATCCCGAAGGGAAGTTCTGGACGTTACCCTTATCTCTGAGAATGCGGAATGTCTGGTCGGGAAGTGGAAGGTGCTCGAGGAGCACTCCTTTTCCGACCACCGATATATCCAATTCGAGGTAGTAGGGGGAACGCCCAAAGCTCCTCTAACTAGAAACTTGCGAAATGCAACTGGCATAGGTATCGGAAAGAGCTGGATAGGCTTTTGCCACAAGATAGAGAGCCGGCTACTCCAGAAAACCTAGAGGAGCTGGAATATCTTGTCGACCATTTTACGGGGGCCTGTAGTAAGGCAATAGACATTGCATGCCCCAAAAAGCAGCACCGGGGTAGGAAAAAGCCACCCTGGTGGAATGAAGAAATCAGGATTTCACGCAAGAACTGCAGGAAAACCTTCAATCAGGCTACTGCGTCTGGTAGTAAGGGACATTGGGAGACCTACAAGACAACGTTACGGGAGTACAAGAAGCTCCTAATAAGGTCGAAAAGAACCTTATTGAAAGACTTCTGCAACGGGGTGGAGTCTATCGCAGAGACAGGCAGGCTCAGAAAGATACTCTCAGGTGCTGCCCAGAAAGCCCCAGGATACTTGCAAAGACCTGACGGCTCCTGGACTGAGACCGAGGAGAAATCACTGGATCTGATTCTCTGCACACACTTCCCGGGTGTCACGGATAGCATGCCGGTCCAGCCACATTTAACTGGAGATCTTTCGGTCACTGGAGGTTTCCTCACTAGGGAAAAGGTCATCTAGTCTATTGGGACATTTAAGCCCTATAAATCACCAGGTCCGGATGGCATTGCCCCATTCAGCTGCAGCAAACACTTCATCTAAGCTCAGCGTGGCTACTCGCTATAATTAAGGGAGTATTAGCTCTTAACCATATCCCTAGAAAGGGGAGGGAATCAAGAGTGGGGTTCATCCCCAAGGCAGGGAAGGTGTCTCACAAAAACCCAAAGGATTTCAGGCCCATCACCTTGTCGTCCTTTCAATTGAAGGTTTTGGAGAGACTGGTGGAGGTCCGTATCAGAGAGTCGGTTGGTGACGGACTCTCTACCACCCAACATGCTTATACGAAAGGTAGATTTACAGAAACGGCGCTACATGAAATAGTGTCGCATATAGAGAGATCACTAGAAATCAAAGAATATACGCTAGCAGCCTTCCTGGATTTAGAGGGCGCCTTTAACAATATCATGCAGGGCGCGATAACGGCAGCACTGACGGGCCTGGGCATCGACTCGTGCTTAATTGCGCTCGTAAACGAAGTGCTGAGATGCAGGGTGGCTCGGGCGGAGCTGGCGGGGGTGTCGTGTACCAGGATCGTAGAGAAGGGCACCCCGCAAGGGCGAGTCCTATCCCCTCTATTATGGGTCGCAGCGGTAAACTCACTGCTGTGTGGCATGGAGGGGGGTGGCTGTAAGGTTATTGCATATGCGGATGATCTTGCACTAACAGTAAGTGGGAAATTTCCACAGAATCTATGTGACATTATGCAGGTAAAACTGAAGGAAGTCGAGAGTTGGACAAAAAATAACGGGTTAGGGGTAAACCCAAGCACGACAGAACTTGTACTGTTCACAAGAAGGTACAAAATCCCCCCATTGATAAAACCAAGGCTGGTACAGACCACACTAAAATTAAGCGAATCTGCTAAATACCTGGGGATAGTCCTGGATAAAAATTAAGCTGGATTCAAAACACCGAAGAGCGGGTGCGGTAGGCCACGGTTGCCCTATACAGCTTCAGGATAGCAATCGGCCAAAAATGGGGTTTAACCCCGAAGCTAGTGCACTGGATATACACCGTCGTGTAGAGGCCCATACTTATGTACGGGGTAGTGGTGTGGTGGCCAGTGCTGGAGAAGAAAGTAAACAGTATTAAATTACAAAAAGTGGAGAGAACGGCCCTGATCTGCATTAGTGGTGCTCTCCGCACAACACCTAATATGGAAATGAATGCGATCCTTAACATCATACCCATAGATATTATGGGACGACAATATGCTGCGTTTGCAGCCCTAAGACTACAAGGGCTTAAAAGCTGGAAAGCGGCTCGTTGTCGTCACACTACAATTCTGAGAAACCGACAACTACCGAGTACAACGGACTATTGTGAACCAAGGCCCACTTTCAGTAAAGGTTATAGCGTAACGCTACCTAGTAGAGAATCATGGCTCGAAGGAGTTCCGGGGTCTAGAGATGCCATAAGATTCTACACGGACGGCTCCAAACTAGAAAACAGGGTAGGGAGAGGCGTCTACTCGGAGAAACTGGGAATAAAAAGATCATTCCGACTACCTGACCACTGTNAACCAAGGCTGGTACAGACCACACTAAAATTAAGCGAATCTGCTAAATACCTGGGGATAGTCCTGGATAAAAATTAAGCTGGATTCAAAACACCGAAGAGCGGGTGCGGTAGGCCACGGTTGCCCTATACAGCTTCAGGATAGCAATCGGCCAAAAATGGGGTTTAACCCCGAAGCTAGTGCACTGGATATACACCGTCGTGTAGAGGCCCATACTTATGTACGGGGTAGTGGTGTGGTGGCCAGTGCTGGAGAAGAAAGTAAACAGTATTAAATTACAAAAAGTGGAGAGAACGGCCCTGATCTGCATTAGTGGTGCTCTCCGCACAACACCTAATATGGAAATGAATGCGATCCTTAACATCATACCCATAGATATTATGGGACGACAATATGCTGCGTTTGCAGCCCTAAGACTACAAGGGCTTAAAAGCTGGAAAGCGGCTCGTTGTCGTCACACTACAATTCTGAGAAACCGACAACTACCGAGTACAACGGACTATTGTGAACCAAGGCCCACTTTCAGTAAAGGTTATAGCGTAACGCTACCTAGTAGAGAATCATGGCTCGAAGGAGTTCCGGGGTCTAGAGATGCCATAAGATTCTACACGGACGGCTCCAAACTAGAAAACAGGGTAGGGAGAGGCGTCTACTCGGAGAAACTGGGAATAAAAAGATCATTCCGACTACCTGACCACTGTAGTGTCTTTCAAGCCGAACTGGCAGCCATACAAGAAGCCGTTGAAAGCATAAAACTAACTGTTATCGCCACTACGGAAATATATATATACTCAGACAGTCAGGCGGCCCTTATGGCGCTTGACTCTGTCACTATAAATTCGGAAACAGTTGCCAACTGCCGCAAATCACTTAACGTGATGTCGGAGCAGTTCGCTTTGCACCTGGTATGGGTACCGGGGCACAGTGGCATACCAGGAAATGAGAAGGCAGACGAGCTTGCCAAGGGCGGGTACTTCCTCTCCACTTTCACCAGCCTGGAAGAGGATGGGTATGCCACTCGCTTTCTGCAAGCTCTTACTAAGGGAGAACTTCCTTGAAGAAGCGGCCTCCAGATGGGAGCGCACTGAAAACTGTAATACAACGAAGCTTACATGGCCAAAATGGGATGTACGGAGATCGAGNCAACGAAGCTTACATGGCCAAAATGGGATGTACGGAAATCGAGGGAAATTCTCACTCTCAATATAGGCGATATGTCACTGGCCATTGGTCTGTTCACAGGACATATCCTGATACGAAGGCATGCAGAGCGCCTCGGGGTTAATCACAACGACTACTGCAGGAGCTGCCACGACGAAGAAGAGCCTGAATCAATAAAGCACTTACTCTGCGATTGCCCAGCACTGGGCAGGAAAAATCAGAAATTCCTAGGTATAGGTCTTCTAGACGATCTAAGCGCGACTGCTAAGTTTGGAATACGGCAGTTGCTAAGGTTCCCAGACTCCACGAACTGGTTTAAGGAGTAGGGGTTTTTGGATCCATGTGGTATCACAATGGGCCCTGATCGGGCGTAAGTGTGCTGGCGCCCTCTGGGCCTAGCAGCCACTTCAACCTAACCTATCCTAACATATGTATGTACATATAATGTGTTGTAATCGACTGGTAATAATAATAAAAGCTAAGATCTATCTTCACAAATCAGTGCCGTATCAGTTCAGTATCATTGCCAATCATCATCGATCAGTGATACCAATTCACACACATTCGTAGTATATCGCCCGGTACTTTCAGTAAAATGAAGTTTATTGAAACCAAGATGACTTATTTTACTAATGATCAATTGGAAATTATTGCCAAATTATATAATTCTGGATAATTCCGTACCCACTCGATTAATTTGCCCTCCATATCAAACAAAACTTGCAATAGAATACCGTCAGCTCGTCAGTGAAATACACAAACAAATCTTTGCCGAATTAACTTCGCTCTAAAAAATTTTTGTTTAAATTTAAGCATATTAAAAAAGGTAACCAGTTTCCTCTCTTAATAGTTGCGTTCCAGATGCTTCACGATTTGCAAGTTTTTACAGGAAGTCGGTCCAGGTGACTACCTTCCATTAGGTTTATTAATGGAGAAAACAGCTGTTCCTGCAAATCGTGAATATCGTGAAGCATCTGGAACGCAACTAATGTATGCAAATTTGCATACCATGTTAATCAATTTAAATACTGCTTTTTAACTTTTACTTACCATATGTGTGGCGTAGAACAAATTTGAAATTTCTTTGTTGAATTCTAAACACTTAAGGCCAAATTCACAGTGCCTAGTTAACTCGGAATCGGCAGTTAACTACAGATTTTTAATAAAGCACTGTGAATTTGGCCCTTTGGGCTGTTAATTTAACCATTTTAAAATATAGTTACATCATTAGTTAAACTTAACTACAAAAATTTCTGTAGAATTTTCTTAGTGTTCACAATTCACAGTTTACACATAAAATGTTTAGAATTTGTTCTAAAAGTTTTTTGTTTAAATTAACGCATATTAAGAGAGGTTGCGAGTTTCCTCTCCTAATGTGTGCAAATTTAGACACCGTGTTAATAAAATTAAAAACTGCCTGTTTACTTTTACATAACAAATTTGTCGCATAGAGCAAAATTACACATTAAATGTACTTAATTTTTTATTTTTTAAAGGACCGTATATTTGCGTTAAAAACCTTTGCAATTATGAACATTTCGTGTGTGTATTTTAAACATCTCATGTTCAAAAATCCAGTCTTGAGCATCTTATGCGTATACTTACCCAGTTTTTGTTTGAAGATAAACTTTTCAGTAGCAGTTTTACATGCAGTTTTTAGAGTGTATAAAAAAGTTGCGGAACGAACACTGAAGCAGCACTGAAGGCAAAAAACGGCATTGTGCCGGACGGTCTGAACAACTCTATTTGGGAATGGGGCAACGATATTATATTTTTCACCGACACTAATAGGTACGGCACTGATGTCTGTAGATAATTTTATTGTAAAAATCACCTACATATATAATTTATTTGAGGTCGATAAATAAAGGCAGATCTAATTCCGATTGCAGGCATCGTTTCTATTTGCGCCGCTGCTACTATTATCCGATTACGGGTCGTTTGTTTTGACAAATTTCTTTTAGCTTTAGGCATTTTTAAACACTTCGCACTATTCTGTTATTTCAAAGATTTTTTTTATATTTAGTAACGAAATTCCACTTTGTATAAGCCAAAAAACCTTAGCCTTTAACGCAATTGCTAATTGATCACATTCGCGAAAACAATGTGCCGAATTCCCATGGTGCCCAACAAATAGACATACATAAATATGTACTGTTGTGCATGCCACTTCAGCGTTGGAAAAACGGAATTCGGCTAGACAGAGGGAGGATTCCCATAAAAACCAGGGCTAAATTACTTTACCATATCAATTTTTATTTGAACATAGTTATGTACATATGTATGCATGTATTAAGTCTAAAAGCCTGATTATGGCAACTTAATTCAACTTAACGGAACGTAGAACTTAGATAATCAAAATGAAACAGATTTCGACGTGGCATTAAGTTAGGTTAAGTTTCGGCTGTTCAGTTATAAGCAGAGATGGGCATTAGCCAAGCATTAGCTAAAAGTGAGAATGTGTTAGTGTGCCTAATTCATTTTGCATGCTGTCGCGTTCTCATCGTTCGCTCTTGCTTTCATACGTACACAGGATGATTACGCTCTTTGAGCGTGTGCTCGTTCTCTGCGCATGCCTGATTATAAGCAACGCTCATTTAACAGAATTTTTAAGAGAGAGCCGTAAGTTACGTTAAGTTGCCACAATCAGACCATAACTCAATTGATTGAATTTTGATCTGTTTGTTTCATTGGCATGAAGCGAAACACACATTTATTTGCTGTTATTTATTCTGTATGCTACTACAGCGATGTAAAATAAGGTTTCTGCTGCGCAGCGCCAACTGCTTTTTTAATGAACTTCAAATTTATGAAATAAAGGAAAAGCTGAAGATCAATGTATGTATGTATGCCACACCAAGAAGCCTACAGTGAGCATGAGCCGATATCGCAGCAAGCAGCATTTGGAAGTAAAAAAAAAAAAACAAAAACAGTTGACAAACGAAATACACGATGTATAGTGTTTGTTTGTTTGAACGCAGCGCTACTTGTACATACATACATACATGAATTTCGCTTTGGGCGCAGCGCTGCTTCTACTTAAGTTTCGCTCTGCGATTGCCTGAAGCTGGCAAAGGTTCTTTTTTTATTTTTGCGCTGTGCTAGCTGTGTATAAAGAAGAGAAGAGAATAGAGAGAAATATGTATGTGGTTTGTTGATGCTCTCTAAACACAAACGCGTGAAAGGCAAACGGTCTAGCAATGCGTGGTATTGTTGATCAACTTAATACTTTAATTAAACATACTTATTATTAAAATTTCATTTTAAAAATACCACTGTTTTCTACTGTGGTTGAAATATGTCATTTTAAAACTTGAATCATGGAAATCGACCCAGTACATCGGCTGTTTTGCTCTCACGCTCTTTTGGGTTTGAATTTTATATATGGTATAGATATAGGTAATTAAAATTAAATAATTTTAAGATAAATGCCCAATCTTGTTAATATCTGCGTGTCGTAAGGTTTTGATAAGCACTTGAAATACTATTAAAATGTAAAGTTTTAGTACTGAATTCAAAGAAGGTGTATATTTTATCCGTTCATAATAACTTAAAAAATTTGTATAAGAAGTGTGTGCGTGTGTTAAAATATGTGCATATACACCTACATATGTTAAAAGCGTAAAATAAGTAAATGTACCTGCATAAACTTTCCCATGAATACCATCAAATCGTTGGTCTTGAACCTGTTATTTTTTTAATTTTTCTTCTGTTAAAGTTTGCTTTTATTTAATTTTTCATTAAAACATAAAAAAATTTATGATTAATTAATTTGTCAGAAACTATAAGTCCTATCGGAAAGTGATGTATATATGATTTATTAATTATGGAATTTTATTAGCTTTCATTTGCCGTATTTTATATTAAGATTGCTAAATTGGTTCGTAAGATATACTGGATTAAGTGGAACCAATTTTCGTTTTAAGCTGAATAACGGTAAATTGAAAATATCTCGAAAACTTATCCATAGAATAAAAAATTAAATAGATTTTCGGAATCAGCGAGCAATTCTATATAGGAATTGGATAGTGGCGACCAGTGAACAGATTCTCGTACTACAAAAAACAAGAGACAATTTTTGTAAAAAATAAATAAATTTTCACCTAAGAACGAAGAAAAAATCTGATACGGCTGTGTAAAATGACGTCAAACAATACCACCAGAACTGGGGAAAGGCCTTTCCAAGCCATTTGCTACCAAACGGGGTTTCAGACATCACCCTGTCTGTCCGTTTCATGTGATTTTATTTATTTATTTAATTCTTACAGCTTAATTAAGCCTAGCTTAAACTTATATGCATATACATATTTATGTAAATTTAGGATCTATAATTTAAAGCCTCGACAAAATATAAAGTATAGGCCATTTATATGGACACCAACTGCAGTGAAAAACAATGAGGCATACTTCCAAAACAAATCATTAAAATGATTGCACTATTTGGCTGCGGTTGAGCCACCGCGTACGCATGCAAAGTGCGAAACAAGCATCTAAACACCGATTCACAGATTTGATCTAGTGATACGTTTTGTGATTAGCCTCGGCTGCTTTTCGGAAGCGTGCGGAAGAGTATATGTTGGCGTAATGCAACAGTATACTTGGTGCGTATGCATTGCGATTGAAAGTCTGGAAGATTGCCCATGCCTCACTAAATAGGAACGATCCTACAATAATTATACAAGTTTTGTTTAAATTCATTCATATTGCTTGATTTAACATCATTTGGTAATTCATTAAAGCATCTTTATCCTTTATAATACAAGTTACATTTATCTTCTTCCGTTTTATAAGCAGGTAGATTGAAATCATTTTTGTTTCGCGTATTTTTGGAGTGTACATTATTGACATACTTTATGTTGCTTTTTAAATAATCAGGCAAGTTGCCATCTACAATTTTCCTAATAAATTTCATTGTGTAGTAAAAAAGTTCTTGTTTAAAACTCAGCCAATTTAATTCAGCCAACATGTCTCTGATAGGTGTGTCATAACGTTTTCTAAGAATGAATCGCATGGCTCTGCTCTGTTGCTTTTGCAGTTTATAAATTTGACTATCTCTCATTATGAAAAAAATAGTTGGACAATAAATAAAATGAGGTTCGATTATAGATCTATATACCATCGTCTTATACCTTCTACTCAAGTATATGCAGGTTCTCTGCGTAAAGTATAATTTGTTTGCGATCTTGCCTACAGTATAATCAATGTGTTCGTTAAAGACTAGTTTATCATCGATCTTTATTCCTAGGTATTTGAATGTATTAACTTTTTCCAGTGCTTCGTTGTTTATATTTAGAGTTAGCAACTCACTGTTCTCAAAATTTCGCCTTGATATAACCATAAACTTAGTTTTATTGACATTCAATTTAAGTCTGTTCAAACATAACCAATCGTATACTTTATTTCAGTCATCTTGCAATTTAGAGCTAATTCAGCTATATTTTCTCCACTTAATAATAACTTAATATCGCAATACTTTATGAAATTAATAATGTCATTAATATATATATTGAAAAAAAAATTGGAGCTAGCACAGATCCTTGAGGCAGTCCGACAGATACACTTCTTTTATCGGATATTGATGATCCAATCACAGTTCTTTGATATCGATTCTTAATGAGGTTTTCAAACCACTTTAGTTCGATACCATTTACGCCTATATTGAATAGCTTTTTTTGTAATAGTTTATGGTCGACCGTCTCAAAGGCACGTTTTAAGTCTAAGAATACAGCTATTATATGTTTATTCCTGCTCAGGTCTTCTTTCCAGTTAGCAATGACCAGGTTCAAAGCGCTGTCACAGGAATGCCTTTTACGGAAACCTGATTGTTGTGGTATAATAATCTTATTATTTTCCAAATATTGTACAAGTTGATTTTTAACCACTGTTTCAAGTATCTTTCATCACAGGGCAATGTGTTTATAGGTCTAATCTCATCAGCTTTAATAGTCACCCCTATTCCAAATAAATGGCGAAAAATGAATTCGCCCGGAATTCATTTTCCAACTGGAACGGAATATCGTATCATGAACTCCGGGCGAAAATTGTTTCACTTCGAAACATATGTTACAATTCGAACATCAACAGCTGTTCTTACAAAAGCTGATATTTGCCAACAGTACGCATAATTATACTATAAATAAGTTTTGAGAGTTTTTATTAATATTGGAGTTATATTAAACAAAAATGTTTCGCATAGCTTTACGCTCACTAATTGAAGAAAATAGAGAAGTGGAAAATGGTCTTATTAATCTAAAGATATTGTTTATAGGTTTGTGCAGCACTATAGGGTAAATAAATCCGTATTTATTTATCTGTTAGATGAGCTAAAGTTGGCATTGCCAAAAGGCAGAAAAGCGGCGTGCTCGAGGTTTTCTGCTGAAGGAGGGTACCAAAAAGGAATTGCTCGGGATAGAGAAATTTCATTGGGACAGTCTTCTTTCAGCAAGGTGTTGGCAGAGGTATTGGACGCACTTCAACGTAAATTGTGTCCAAAATGGACAAAATGGCCTACACGTGAGGAGAGAAGAGAAATTTCTCAACATTTTTATACGAAGTACAGGATACCCGGGGTCATTGGATGTGTTGACGGGACACATGTTGGCATTATTGCTCCAGAACAAAATAAGCATTTATATTATAACCGAAAAGGATTTTACAGTTTAAACGTCATGATCGTAAGTTTTGATTTTGTTTTACTTACATATATGCATTTTAATCTTATTAATTTAAACTTTTATTTTAAGGTATGCGACGATGAACAAAGAATTCGATGCATAGATGCCAAGCATCCCGGATAATGTCACGACTCGAGAATTTGGGCAACAAGCCAATGCAGAGAAGTGTTGCAAAGAGAAATTCCTGGCAGTCATTCGAATATGTGGCTTTTAGGGGATGCTGGGTATCCACTAGAGCCTTGCCTGATGACACCCTTCAGGAGCCCTCAACTGGGCTCTACTCAGCAAAATTTTAGCGATGTGCACGCAAGATGTCGAAATATAGTGGAGAGGACTATCGGCGTACTTAAAAATCGTTGGAGGTGTTTTTGATAGCAGCTAGACAACTATTGCCCAAAGAAAGCAGTTAAAATAACGAATGTTTGCATCGCATACAAAAGCATTTACGAGGTAACTTCCGTCGATGAACATACAACCAATGAGCAGCAAGCTGAAGAAGAACCTGCAGAAAATTTTGTAATTTTGGATACTGCCCAACGCATCCGCTCAAATATTTGTAACAATTTATAAATTTAATTATTTACCATATCTCAGACCTCCTGCCTCAATGCTTGCCGAAGTCAAATTTGGTTATGACCGGTCAAGCAGTTAACACGTCGTTGGTACACTCACAGCAACGTTTTGATCAATTTGGCTTTTTTTCTTTTGTTTATTTTATGTTTATTATTTTTTCATAAAAATATAGCTCATTATATAACAATCACCATATAAATACACATTTTCGATACACTCACAGCAACGTTTGGATCAATTTTGGCTTTTTTTCTTTTGTTTATTTCATGCTTAAAAGGAAAGAAAGTTGCATCAATTTTTATTTTTTACAATTTCAATTTTTTATTTTTTATAATTTTTTGTATTTCACATGGCACGCTTTGATTTGGAAGAAAAAATTCAGTACAGTTTTTGACACTTTCGATACCAGAAGCAACAACAAAATACACGCAAATGTTGTTTTTGCTCTACTGATACTACCTGTTTAATGTGCCTTGATTTTATGCTTATTATTTTTTCATAAAAAAATAGCTCATTATATAACAACCACCATATAAATACACATTTTGAGCATTGTGCAAAAATTATAAAAAATCTGCAAAGTTGCATCTAAACTTTCAACTTTTTGAGATTTTTCAGAAAAAAAGTATTAAAAACCATGCCATTTTTTAGCAACTTAAAACTTGCACTTTATTAAACAATAATTTAATGGGCTATTAAACTGCATCCTCCCAAAAAGTTAAAAGTTTAGATGCAACTTTGCAGATTTTTATAATTTTTGCACAACGCTCGAAATGTGTATTTATATGGTGGTTGTTATATAATGAGCTATATTTTTATGAAAAAATAATAAGCATAAAATCAAGGCACATTAAACAGGTAGTATCAGTAGAGCAAAAACAACATTTGCGTGTATTTTGTTGTTGCTTCTGGTATCGAAAGTGTCAAAAACTGTACTGAATTTTTTCTTCCAAATCAAAGCGTGCCATGTGAAATACAAAAAATTATAAAAAATAAAAAATTGAAATTGTAAAAAATAAAAATTGATGCAACT
>NW_016158012.1:79324-82713 GCF_001687245.7 Rhagoletis zephyria
AAAATAGTGGACTGTCGCATAGTGTAATTTACAAGGCGAACTTAGCACAGTGCGTAGGCAACTGGCTGAGTCAGTGGGATCGTCGGTTCGAATCCTACTGAAAGAAGTCTGATGAGGAAATGTGGTGATTTCCGAAATAGCTATCACTTCTACCATTTTTTCAAATTATTGTTGCTTTTCCACAATAANCTCAATAAAAATTGTGAATTAAAATAGGCAATTACTAAAAATTTAGTGATTTCAGAAGATTTTGTTAACAGATTATAACTTATATATAATTCTATAGAATTCTATTTGATGATTACATCCAAATTAGTAGGAAATATGTATACCTGGTTTCAAATTCTGCAATAAACCTTTGCTAGATTTTGCTCGAATTTTACTCACCGCTAATCAATCATGGCAGTTTCAGGAAATTCACTCTTTGAAGATTGGCTAAAGAGCAAGAGAGAAGAAAAAATGGTCCCGTACTTAATTATATTTTGAGTTTAAGTGGCATATTTAAGCTGTTTTGTTATAGTCAGTAAGAATTGTTATTCATTTTACTGAATTTAATTAAATAGGATGTGAATATTAAATAAATTCTGTAGCTTTTGACCACCATTTAACAGGGCCAAAAGAACTGTATTTATCAGAATATGCTTGGTACAATATGCCAGTGAGTGTACATAAAATTGTGTTTCACGGAAAGGATATAACCGCGTATTCTATTCTTCCTATTGGTCAACTTTCGGAAGAATCTCAAGGGTCAAGAAATAAAGATGTATGAAATTATCGTGAACATTTCACTAGAAAGCAAAGGTTATGCGTTGAAATATTATACTTTTAAATGCAACCCTGCTTGTGTAACAATGCGACTGTTTCACTCTCATGTCCATGTTAAGTATACCATTAATTTACTCCCGAATTAAACGTTGAACAGTGAACATCGTATTTTTATTTCATTGCGATTTATATTTATTTGGGTAACCACGATTTTTCATCAGGTTATGGGCCAGATCGCGCGTGGCCTAGTAAAAACTAAAACATACAAATACGCAAAGCAACATGAGTTCGAGGTACCAAATCGAGAAGCTGGACGAAAAGAATTGTGATTGTTGGAGCGTTCAGATGCGAAGCGTGTTAGTGCATGCTGAATTGTGGAAGGTGACATCGGGGGAGTCCAAGCGGGAAGTTGTGAGTGGTGACGAATTGTCAAAGTGGATAGCACAGGCTGAAAAGGCTTTGGCCATGGTCACATTAAGTGTGAAGCCGTCACAGTTAAATTATTTGCGGCATTGCAAGTCAGCGGTGGATGCATGTAAGCGACTTAAAAACGTCTACCAGCCAAGCGGCCCTGTGAGAAAAGTTTCGCTATACAAAAAGTTGCTGAGTCTCAAAATGACAGAGGGTGAGAATGTAGCTGCTTATTTGAATAACTTTCATTTCATTTATTAATCAATAAACAATGTATTTACAGACTATATTACAAATTTATAAAACAGGATGACGCAAAAAATAAAAAATATAAATATATAACATGGTTATCATAACAAATGAAGAAGAATAAGCATTGAATTGACATAGCACCTTCCTTAAAGGTGTGTTCATGCCATAAACGGTTTTTGCTAAGCCAACATAAAATGATTCATTGCAACGAAGAGTACGTGGAGGAACATTAAAACCAATTCTCATAAGAAGGAATGGACAATCAATAGGAAGTAGGTACCAGTCTTAATAGCTTAGCATAGGAGGTATAATGACATTTACTAATATTAAGGAATAGACAATTACGCATACACCAATTGTATAAAATGTCGAGCTCAGCCTGGAGAGTTAGTGAATCTTGCGGGCAACTAATTTCATAATAAATCTTCAGGTCATCAGCATACAGCAAGAAGTTAGATTTAGAGAAACAAGAGAAAATATCATTAATAAAGAGCAGAAATAATAAAGGACCCAAGATACTCCCCTGGGGAACACCTGAGGAAGCAATGAACGAACGGGAAGATACGTTTTCAATTACGACAACACAGCGCCTCTTACTTAAATACGATATAATCCACTTCAAGAAAGCAGAGTGGAAGCTTAGTCTCGCCAGTTTAGCTATCAAGATACGGTGAGATACCCTATTGGAGGCCTTAGAGAAATCCGAGTAGACGGCATCAATTTGGAATCCCTTTTGAAAGGTTGCCAAACAGTCCTCCGTAAATACCGCTAAGTTAGTTACCGTTGATCTGCCCGGGATAAATCCATGTTGATTAGGACATACCACGTGCTTAGTATCACAGTATATTTTGTCTTTCACGATACATTCGAACAGCTTAGAGACAGAAGTGAGCTTGGAAATCGGCCTATAGTTCGCTATATCATTTTTATTACCAGTTTTGAGAATCGGGGTAATGAAAGCCAGTTTCCAGTCGTCGAGAAACACCCCATCAGCCAATGACATATTAAATATATGTCACAAAGGCTCGATAAGAGAGGGGCAGCTTTTTAACAAGATAACCGAGCGGCCATCGGCGTCAGTATTAGTGGAATACTTTAAATTAGTTATGCCATTAACAACATCCTCATAAGACAAAAATAAGTTACCGAAGTTGAGAGAATTATTAGAGTTTAAAGAAAGGTACTCAGGAGCAACACTATCCGAGTTATCTAAAATAAAATTGGACGAGAAAAAGTCAGCAAAAAGATTGACAGCATCCAAAATAGAGTTAGCTGAAACATCATCTAGTTGAACTGAAGCGGGAATATTTAAGCAATTCCTTTTCGACTTTATGTAACTCCAGAAAAACTTAGGATTTCTTTTTATGTTACTTTCAACATTGTGTATGTAATTTCTATATGAAGATTTATTCAGCTTGTTAAATTTAGCTCTATAAAACACATAACGTTCGCGCATATTAGCGTCGTTTCCTTAAAATTCCTTAGACGTTTGAGCTCTTTAGAGAACTAAGGGGGCTTAAAAGTTTTAGAGTGTAATTGTGGAATATTTTTTAGACAAACATCGTAAACGTTAGACTTAAAAATATCGAAACAACTAGTTACATCCTTCTTCCCAAAAAGCTGAGACCAATCTAAAACCAACAAATTATTATTCAACTCAGTAAAATCACAAAGAGAGTAATTAAAAGCTACCCTCTGGATGCCAGTAGGTAACTCAAAAAATTCAATTTCCAACACTAATGGAGTATGGTGCTGATTTGGAGGAGAGATGTAACTAGATGCATGCGAAAGTTTAAAGTTAATATTATAGCTAACAAAAATCAAATCCAAAATTCGGCCTTATTCGTTATTATCAATAAAATATGATTCCAAAACACTATTAACGTTAAATGGAGTGAGAAAATTATTATTATCTAAATAGCTCCAGGAGATATTGTTTAAGTTAAAATCGCCTAGAACGC
>NW_016158012.1:82930-83229 GCF_001687245.7 Rhagoletis zephyria
AATGGAGTGAGAAAATTATTATTATCTAAATAGCTCCAGGAGATATTGTTTAAGTTAAAATCTCCAAAAACGCAGAGTTGACGATCACTTATTTTCGCTTGAAGTTCAAGAATGTTGTCAACATGGGCCTTATACAAATAATCAGAGCTGCCCGGTGGAATATATGACACACAAATGTATAGCGCACCACATGCACCCTGTAGCTTTACACATAGCTGGTCCAAGATAGAATTTTCCTCGAGTAGCGGAGAGGAAGCAGCCCGAAGATGGCGCCGGGTAGCTATTAATACACCACCCCC
>NW_016158012.1:83290-134779 GCF_001687245.7 Rhagoletis zephyria
CCCCCCCCCCTACTTACACCGGCTTTAGCGTAATCTCTGTCCTTGCGGAAGACGTCAAAGAGGGCCGGATCAAAGAATTCTGCGTCAAAAAAGTTTGAATGGAGCCAAGATTAAGTTAATGCGAAGCAGTCGTATTCCAATTGCGAGCTTAAAATGCGGACGGATTCAGATTTGGTTCTGAGTCCAGACGTATTTTGATAGTAGACTTTAATTTTACGGCTATTTGAGATAGATTGCGTTTTTATTTCTTTTGCAGCACTTGAGGATCCTTTTGAAAAAAAACAAAAGGCCTGACGTTAGCTGGCCAAATACCCGACGAAAGCAATTTGTCGTAATAGCATTCCGGAACCTTTCTTCACAAGGAAAAAGCAAGAAATCTTATCTTTATCGATACCAGCGCACAGTGGTAAAAAAAATGGAATTTAATGTTCATAATTCACTGGAGCCTTCATTTCTCAACTAATTTGATTATTTTTTTTAATGAAAGCTTATAAAATTTGCAAGAGAATAGTTGAGCCCGATTTTTGATTTTTTATTTGTTATTATTCAATTTTTTAGTGCAAGGTGCAGAAAAGAGTCAATTTTGAAGATCGATTCTACATAATAAAAACTAGTTTAAAACAACTGTAGCGTTCCCCCAAAACGAAAAAAAAAATCACAAGAAAATTTTGAAATGTTTTAAAAAAAATTTCACCACAATAAAAGAAATTAGTTTTTTGAGTTCTTAGAAAAATGTTGGATATGCAGTTTTATAGACCATTAAATTTTAGTATAATAAAGTGCAAGTTTCAAGTGCCTAAGAGTTCGCGTTGATTTTTATTAATTTTTTTCCGCTAACATTTCAAGTACGTCTGCATGCTAAATGGGAATTACAAGCGTTCTCTTTGTCTCGTGTAATTTATATTCTTTCCGCTAGATGGTTTGGAGCTTTGCATATTGGTTCTTCTGTATGTGAAACATATGAGTTCATCTAAAATATCTTATAATACATAGTTCCGTTTCACCTGCAGGTTATTAATATAAGATATTAGTTGCGTTCGACAAGTCAAAAATTTGTAATAGTTTTTCCAAATTGTTACTAGTTTTCTAGAAGAAATGTTCCTGGCGAACATTGAACGTTCACTTTCCTTTTTTCTTCCATGGAGGCAATATGAATTTCAGTTTGTTTACAAATAAAACATAAACAAAGTCAGCTGGTGTGTCATCTTCTTCCGGTTTTTGCAAGTGATGGCTAATTTCCTGTTTGTTTACGTTTTTGCCTTTTCTTCTCTTTGGGAGAGAATTTTCGCTTACGCTCTTGATTTTGATTGTTGGCTGATGTTGGCTAATTTTGTTATCGAACGCAACTATTATTCAAGTTGTGAATTTAAATTTAGAACAGTACTTCTACAGTGCAGTTTCTGCAGTAGGTAATTTTTAGATAGTAAGCCTAAAAATGGATTCGCTTAAAATTTAAAGAAAGTGCTTTGTGAATTTTTTATGGAAAATGGCACAAATGATTTAGAAAGTCTGTTGAATGTTTTGCAAAAAAAGTATGACCTAAATGAAGATCAAATTGAGGTAATTAAAGGAAAATTGAATCTAATTTTCTTGCCAGTTTCCGCAAAAGGTGGATTCTACCGTATAATAACAGAATTCGATTTGAGGCTAAATTTCAACATTGGTTGGATTCTGAATTTGTAATTGATTTTTCTCAATCGGAAAAATCAGTAGGTAGAAGTTCTGATATGGTTTTTGAAAATGCCTCTACGTCTCCTAAAAGAAGAAAATTAATGGATAGAAGAAAGCTATTCAGCAGAAGAAATTCAAGAAGCATTTCTCAGAATCTTACGCCGTAGTGGTAGAAAACACATAGCTAACACTATTATCAACATGTTGAGCGAACCAGCTGATTATCTAGAAACTGTCCCAAAACCTTTTTCTGCAGAAGAAGCTCTAGCTTTAATGCAAGATATGAAGCTATCTAAATTTCAATATAATGTTCTGCATGTTGAGGCAAAAAAGAGAAATGCGGATATTTTTCCTATATATCCGTAAATTTTAGAAGCGAAAAAAGAATGTTACCCGGAACAGGTACATATTATAGAAACAGAAGCTCGCGCCAATCTCCAATCATATGTGAACCACTTGGTTGAACGCCTTTTAAAATCTCCAAGCATTGTTCACCCAACTGTAGACTCAAGAAAGAAACCAGTTAGTTTAGAGTTAGAAATTAAATACGGTTGTGATGGAGCTTCCGGCCAGGCAACTTTTAATCAAAAATTTTCGGATTCAAATTCATCAGACGAGTCTATTTTTACAATTTCGATGGTGCCGTTATGTCTAAAGACAACAAATACAAAAGAAATTCTCTGGATGAATCCTTATCCTGCATCTCCTAAGCGCTGCTTACCAATTCTTGTGATACATGCTTGCGAAGGAAACAACAGAAAGCAGCAAAGAGGAAATGGGAAATATTGCTGATCAGATAAAAAGATTGAAAGCAACAAATGTTACAACTTGCAATGAAACATATGCAGTAAACGTAAAATGAAGTTAACAATGGTTGACAGCAAGGTTTGTCATGCACTCACTGATACTCCAGCTAATACGAATTGCTACATTTGTGTTTCTAAACCAAGTGAAATGAATAATCTAACAAAAGTTATTGAAAAAGAAAAAAATACCACCTACCTTCTTTTTGGTCTTTCGGTTTTGCACGCTAAAATTCGGTTTATGGAATGCATTTTGCACATTGCCTACCGCTTAGATTTTTGTGAATGGAGAGCACAGTCAAAAGAAAAAAGGCTTTAACTGAAAATGCAAAAAAACGAATTTGTGCTGAATTCAAAGAAAAATTTGGGTTGATAATAGATCAACCAAAACCAGGAGCAGGAAACTCAAATACAGGAAATACCGCACGTCGATTTTTTGCAAATGCTAAAGAAACAGCGAAAATTACTGGGGTTAATGCAGAATTAATCAAAAGTTTGCTAAAATTTTACAAATGCTAGGAAGCAGTACACAAATTTCTTCTGAAATTTTCAAAAAATGTTGTCAAGAGGCAGCAAAACTATATGTTAATTTTTACCCGTGGTTTTATATGCCATCAACAGTGCACAAGATCCTGTTACATGGAGGTGAAGTCATGGAAGAGTTTCTTCTTCCAATTGGACAATGTTCGGAAGAGGCTGCTGAGGCTCGAAATAAAGTCGTTAAACGATATCGACAAGAAAACACTCGAAAACATAGCAGGTTAGCAACTATGACAGATTCAATGCATAAACTGTTTTAGTCATCTGATTTATATACTTCAGATTTAAGACGAGAATGAGAGAGAGAAGAAACAGAGCTTGATTCCGAAATTTTAAGTTTATTGGAAGAGTATGATTTAAAGCAATAGGAGAAGTACTTATTACTTAATTTGTTCAAATTGTAATACTTTAATACTTTTAAAAACAAACAAAAACACAGAATTAATAATAATATTAATTAATAATCTTCATATTATTTAACGTGCGATATTAACATATACATATATACATACATATGAATATGTACATACATATGTACATACGTAGGGTGTGCTCGAAATGTTAGCGGAAAAAAATTATTAAAAATCAACGCGAACTCTTATAGGGCTGCCAGACGTCCCGGTTTTCCCGGACATGCCCCGGTTTTAGACTATTTGTCCCGGTGTCCCGGTCCAACCTTAAAATGTCCCGGGTTTCGTTTTAGTGTCCCGGTTTTTGAGTTGATTGTACAAATTTGAATAAAAGTTAAAAAATCACTACACTAAGAGAAAAAACGCGTTTTAATATTCAGAAAAATGTTATGAATTCACTGAAGAAAATAACGCATAGTAAACATGAATATTTTCTGTTGGATTATCGTTTAAAAATGTTCGTAATTAAAAATAACACTGTCATAACACGCACGCGTGGTGTTGATTCAAACTCAACATTTAAATGCACATTTACATCTCTGGCTGTAGCTGAACGCGCGAAGATGCTTGCCACAATTTGCTAATTTCCAGAGTGTCAGGGTTCAATTCCCATTACAACCAGCATGGAATTTTAATATTTTTTTAACTTAATTATGAAAAAGCAATCTGTAACTGCAAATCGCTTCATTTTAATATGGGCGTATTTGAATTGAATATTTCTATACTAAATACTAAAATTTGTATACTTAAATGTATTACGAGTTGGGTTGGTGCTCTTTCATATGCGTATTTTTTTAATTTAGCACGCTTTTTTAATTCTAAACTTCTTTCTCTCAGTGCACCGGTTTAATTTGTGAAATAGTCACATTTCGAGATAGTTGAACTTTGCACAAGCAATAGTTGATGATTAGTATATGTACCTAAATACGTTCAAAATGACGTGCACAGAGTTTTACAATTATATTAAAGAAAAGACAGCAGTTTTGAAACAAGTTCACAGCTACGAAAAATATGACTGATATTTTAATGTTATCTTGTACTTAAATTTTTTTCTTTCATGAACCCTGGAGTACTTATAAGTACAGTGCCGTACAAAATTATTAGCTCGGAGGCTCTTTCGTCAGATCACAATTTCTAATCAGATCTTTTAGAAAAATTTTGAAAATGTAGCTTTTGAGCCAATTAATAAAGTGCAAGTCTGAAGTTGCCAGCAAATTTCGTTGATTTTTAGCATTTATTGTTTTTTGCTGACAGTGTCTTCCATATAACAAGAATTATCGAACATAGTTTGTATAGAAGAAACTTTCAGTAAAAACAATACCAAAAATCAACTAAAAGTTAATGGGCTGTAAAACTTCATTTTGAACATTTTTATAAAAAGTCTGATTAGAATGTTGCAAATTTGTATGCAAATTTATTGAATTTTCCCGAGATTAGCACAAAGTTTAACAATTTTATTTTTATGTTTTTCATATATTTAGTATAAACTGTATTTTTATAAAGAATAAAAAAGGTTCATGCATTGTGAAAAATTCTCTGTGCTTTAGTTGTGATAAGTTGTTTTGTTTTGTTGGCGTACGTTGTAATGATCTCATGATCTCATGTTTTTATGTTTTTATTTTTGTCTGTCAAAATAAAATTTTACTACGTCCTTTCGCACGTCGAAATGAAAGAGAAGAGACCGAGAGGCCCTCCCTAAAGTGTCCCGGTTTGGCAACAGAGATATCTGGCAGCCCTAGAACTCTTAGCCACTTAAAACTTGCACTTTATTATACTAAAATATTTTTTTTTTATTGTGGTGAACTTTTTTTTAAACATTTCAAATTTTTCTTGTGAATTTTTTTTTCGTTTTGGGGGAACCCTATAGTTGTTTTAAACTAGCTTTTATTATGTAACATTTATTAACTGGCACAGGAGAATCGATCGTCTTCAAAATTGACTCTTTTTCTGCACTTTGCACTAAAAAATTGAATATAAACAAATAAAAAATCAAAGATTGGGCTCAACTGATCTCTTGCAAATTTTATAAGCTTTCATTAAAAAAATAATAATCAAATTGGTTGAGAAATGAAGGCTCCAGTGAATTATGAACATTAAATTCCATTTTTTGACCACTGTGCAGCGTACTTTGCTACATACTCAATGATACTTTGAGTCTTCACAGTAGATACAAACGCCATTTTAAGCGATCCACAACTTCAAGATCTGAGTTAGCATTAGTTCCAAACACAAACGGTTTCTGTTTTTTATGCGTGCGTTTTTTAGCCACAGTTAACCACTGTGCATTGTGTATCGGAGTATTGTTACCAACAGCGTCAGGTATTAATGCTGCAGCAACGGCATACGAAGACGTCGGAGCGGCGAAACCTTCACTAGCACAGGGAGCATTACAAGCGGCTGGCGAAGCAGCATCAGAAAACGATGAAAACCCGGTTTTAGAAGCAGCGAACACAGACAAACCAGTATTATTATCAGGAGCAATAGAAGAAATGTTTTCAGCAGTAGTATGAGCAGTCAAACCAGTATTATTATCAGGAACAACAGAAACGATATTATCAGCAACAACAGCATCAGTAGCTGGCACAGTACCAGCAGCACCACAATCACGGAAATTAGTAGCTGTAGGTGTTTTTGCAATAGGAATAGCAACAATGTCACTTATTTTAGATTTTGAATGCGTAATAATTCTTTTCTCACTGATAGCAGGTGGCGGTGTAATAGAGTTATCACTTGCTGGCTCAATTAAAGACACAAAGATGCTTTTCAGTTTATCCAAGTCCGAAATCGCATTTAAAATTTTGCCCTTAAGTCCACACTGGGCCATACAATTAGCACAGAGAGACATTTTGCGAAAGGAAAACTGAAACTTATTATGTTTGTGCGCAGAGCAAAAGAAAAAGCACTCCGAACTAGACAACAGTCAGAATTGACTACTGTTTCACAACCATCATGGACAAGTTGGCCGAAGTTGGTATAGAGCTCAACCAGGAGCTAATTGCCATCATCTTGTTGTCCATCTACCGAAAAAATTTGGAAATTTCGTGATAGCGATGGAGACTAGGGACAGCGTGCCACCAGTCGATATTTTAAAATTGAAACTTCTGGAAGAAGGTGAGCGTCGAGGTGAAATGTACGAGCATATACGACACGAAGTTAACGGCCAGCAAGCGATTGCAGCAAAGTCAACGCAGAGCAGCGGTAGAAAGAGAGAAAAAAATAACAAAAAAGATGTAATTTGCTTTCAATGTGGCCAACGAGGGCATTTCAATGTCAAATGTCCGGCGAAGAACGTCGAATCAATGGAACAACAACAAAAACAGTGTTCGTTCACAGTATTGGGTGCTTCGGATTGCAATTTGTTCGACAGAACAAAGTGGTGTTTACTGCACGTCTCCACAGGATAAAGTTTATATCTTGATACATATGTCAGAATATAATTTGCCAATGGAGACCGCTCATTGCTCTTCGAGAGCAATATATATCAGAGCTTATACCTTGCCATCTATTGCCGGCAATTTGGTGGTTTGACAGCTACATTTTCATTTGCACGAAGACTTCGTGGCTGCAACATCATTATTATTTTAATATAAAAGCAAAAATTGAGCTGTTTCCTGTTAAAATATTTGTAATTATGTATTTGGATGTAAAATAACCTACTTTCTAAATTTTTTAAGCGATTAAATCCGGCAAAAATACGTTTTTGAAGCTATCTTACAAAAGCTTATATCAAGATATAAAAAGCCCACACAAATATTGCCATTGATATAACTTATATCTAGCGACCAAAATGACAGCTGGGCAGCAATAAATTTTATCCTGTGGAGACGGCCAGTTAGACAGCAGTGCGACGTCGCATATGTGTTGCGACCGAAATTTGTTTTCAAACTTCGTTGACCATACAGAGTGGATTACGTTGGCTGGTGACCAGTGTTGGCAAATTTGGTACAATTGTCCTTTTTTGGTACAATTTCATTCACAATATACTTTCCTACTACGCAGTACTTTTTAGTACAATTTTGTAACGAGTAACCAAAATATACACCCCTGATGAATACTCAAAATATACAGCTCTGAAAAATCATAGCGGTAATTTTTTGTATTCTCTTTTTGCTTTTGCCTTTTCGTATTTGGCCTTATGGACGTTATCCTTAGAAGTGCGTGATGTTTGAATGAAATTTCAACAGCGTTATACAATTTTAAGAATATGCAAAGGTTTTTGGAAAAGTAAGTAAATAATCTTCTACCAGTTTAGTTATACATTACAATAAACATAATTTCTACAGCATACCGCGTCCGCGGATGCGAAATAAAGGTGCAGAAGTATCAGATTTAGAAGAAGTTGACGTTTTACGTATTAAGTAGGTAACGATTTAGATCTGCTTAACTTTTGACCTAATGTGTTAATGTTCTTATACCAGAAAATAGCAATTTATTTATTTATTTTTCAAACCAGTCACAGAAGAAAGGATTAAAAATTAATAACAAAAACTAAAATAAAAAAACGCGGATGACGTTACAAATTCTGAACAACCGAAAGAATGAGAATGATGCAATTCTCAAAAAGGAATTATGGCACCGCAATAAAAAAAATATAACTGAAAGTCCTCTCAACTGGTGCAGCGTCAATCGAAAAGTAGTTATCGAGCGAGTAGTTATTAAGTGGCGCAGGTTTTATTTACGACCCTTTAAGAAACAGGCTGTAACCCGAAAAGACAGTAACATTACTTTTTATTAAATACGAAGCTCCAATTTTTAAATTCAAGTACTAAATAAAAACAAAATATTAAAAATTACTAACTTGTTTATTTTTTATTTACCTAAATCAGTTAATTTACTCACCAAAATTATTTTTTATTAAAAATACTTGACATCCCCCCATTCGCATCCGCATCCGTGAATGTTAGCTTTAAAACATCCGCATCCGCATTCGCATCCGCGGATGTCTAAAATTCCACATTCGCAACATCCCCACTACCTACCTATCTGCATAAAATTATAGCCGTTTTCGTTGTTCGGACTATACTCAAAAACCACTGAATAGAGTTCCGTCAGATTGTCGGAGGTTATCTTATCTTAGAGATCAGTTCATAAATATGTATGTATTACCACGAATTGTAAAAGTGGCGAATTAAAATGGAAAGGTATTCCAATTGGCCCTCCTATAACAGAACATGCACTTCTGTGCTCTTGAGTTTCCTTATAAGAACTTTATTAGCATACGCATCGCACCAATGTTGTAGTTGCAAGATCATAGAAAAAGATTACGCATGCTTGGCAGAGATCTCACAGGTGGAAATAAGACCATCGGTAAAGCTCATGACACCGAAAGCGATTGGTATCCCATATGGTATCACAGCGGGACTATTATTGGCCTAGTGTGCCCAGTATCCTCCGCTTTAGAGGTTTCAACTTAAAATTTTGGCTTTACAGACTATTTTTACTTTTAAACGCACTTTTGCATTGACCAACGCAAAAGTTCTTATCAGGCGCCGCGAAGTAAGCGGGCATTGGCTAGTTTAGAAATAACATAAACAGAAAGACCGGCCAAATATATCAAAATACAAACTTTTTTTTTTTTAATAAGGAGATATCTATGGGTGGGAAATTTTACGAAATTTCGGGCAAAATCGGGGAATTTCAGAGTCGAATCGGGTAATTCTCAAAAATGAGTCGGCTACCCTGGTTCATATTCAAACTATTCTTATGGTTCAGCTACCCACCGACGAAGCGCCCTTCCGCACATATCAACATATCGAATTGCTGAGAGAGAGAATCTCTCTACTGGTAACGACAACATCACGGTACTACGGTGGTGAGTCAGTGATCGGACTTCTACCACATTGTGGTAGAACTACCACTTTTTTGAGCATCTACCACTTCTACCACACAAGGTCTGAAGTCTACCACATATTCGTGTTTTGGACTAGTTTAATTTTTGATCGACATAAACTTTGTTGTTTTTAAACACAATATGTTAACAAGAATGAGAGAATACAAGATTTCGCATTTCCTGCGGCGATGAAACATTTTAACACATTTAAAAGTAAACATAAACTAAAGTAAAAATAAACTGTCAAAGAGTAAATTTTCTTAATATTACATTTTTCGAAAGGAAACGTGTTTCAATTGCCTTAGAATGCAAAGTATATGATTTATAAAAAGAATTAATAAAGAAAATGTTAAAAACCGGAGATGTGTGAAAGTATTAATTAATTTCTGTGCAGAATAGGGAAAACCCAAATAGCAGTTTGTGGAACGCACCTCCCTTGTTCGCTAAATCGTGATGTGATAAAAAGAAAAGCTGGCAGCACTCCGCAACGTTGGAATAATCTCTCAAAGTAGGTTCGAAAAATATCTTTATAAGGAAAGAACTGCTTTACACTGTCAAGAAAAAACCAATTCCAAAACTCAACGTAGTGTTTAGCAAATTAAAATTTGCACTTTATTACATGTACTAAAATTTAAAAGTTTTTGTTTGGAGATTCTAATTGAAAAGGTTGCAATTTATGTGAAACGTTGCACAATTTTTGTAATTTTTGCACAAAGTTTGAAACTCGGATTTATATGGCCTTTTAGACAATGAGCTATAAACTTGTTGTAACAAAAGAAAAATAGTCAAAACTTGTTAAACTGTCGCGATCCTATTATATAATAGATTGGCGCTTACACATATGTTAGTGTTTGGCCGAGCTTCACCTCGCGATCCTATTAATACTTATTATATTTTCTATTTCGTATTACGAATAACTTATAGGGTTTAGATTACCTTGAAAACTTTTTATTTTGTTTCTGGCACTACGTGTAGGCTAACAGCTTGATGAAATCGTAATGGCCGGAAGTTTTTACAGGGTTGTATTACAAGACTGAACAAACCTCAAAACAGAGTTGCCATTGATCTTAATATAACATGTATAAAAGTACAATATGTGGCTGGATAGATCCTGCATGACATTTTTCTTAGCATTCTTCTTAGAGCTCGACCAACCTGACTCTTGATCGCCCTCGATCAACGAATTATTAACTTAAAATTAGTCTATTTCTATTTTAGCATTGCCTTTCCTTTCATGGAGTTCAATCCTTTCACTGGGCTCTAACCATTGATGCATTCGATTTGCTTCAACGACGCCATCGTATGGCAGTTGCGACAATTGACTATTATCTATGTCTCGAATGATGTACCTGTCATTTCCTAATACCTTGTGAACAGCAAAAAGACCTTTATACTTTGGGACAAACTTAGGCAAACAGCAGTCGGAATGTAGGGAGAGCAACACGGTTTTTACATAAAACCCTTTCAATTTTTTAAACAGTAGCTTATACATGTTGAGAATTGTATTATTGTATTGCTCTCAGAAAATTAAATGGATATTCCGGATGTTTGACGAATACCTTATATTTGTCCCTCCAAAGTTGCTTTAAAGTCGGAATGTAAGGATTCTACAGCTTGTTCGCCATAGAATCTTTGACCCTTACCTACTTTCTCACAAAAGTAAGGAGTATGTACTTTCGGTGGGGGCCGCTGTGGTGTAGTGGTAAGCAGTGCGCGCTTCCACTCCGCAGCACCAGGGTTCAAACCCTGGTCAAAACAACATCGCAAGAATATAGAAAAAAGGTTTTTTCTTAACAGGGGTCGGCCCTCGGCAGGCAATGGCAAACCTCCGAGTGTATTTCTGCCTGAAAAACAGCTTCTCATAAAAAAAAAAATCGCCGTTCGGAGTCGGCGTAAAACTGTAGGTCCCTCCGCTTTGTGTGACAACATCAAGGCGCACGCCACAAATCGGAGGAGAAGCTCGGCCAAACACTAACATATGTGTAAGCGCCAATCTATTATTATTATTATGTATTTTGTGGATCTCAGGCATTTGCGAGAACATATATTTATTGCGGCAAATGTGCAGTATCAACTGTTTAAAATATGTAAAGTATTTGATGATTTCTAAGCTGTTGTGAAGTCGTGTTTTACCTCGGCTCTTGAGCCAAATTATAAATAATTTATTTCTAATTTCAAAATTAGTTACTGTGATTTGAAGATTCTTTGGCAAGCAAGCTCAAGAATCCCTACATTCCGACTTTAAAACAACTTGGGGCAATTATAAGGTACCTGTGAAGCATCCGGAATATCCATTTAATTTACTGAGAACAGTAAAAAAAATACAATGCTCAACATGTATAAGCTACTGTTTAAAAAATTCAAAGGGTTGTATGTAAAAACCATGCTGCTCTTCTCTTAGTTGTATAAATATATAATACTTAAATAAAAAATATACTGTATACCCGATATAGTTTCTAGAAATAATCGATGTTCTTTTCAATAATAAAATTCAAGTTGCTTATAAAAGTTCTGAAATATTTCAAATTATTTATTACATAAAAAAGAAATGACGAGTGTTCATCCTAAATATTGTTTCCTTCACATTATAATTTGAAAAAAGTTCCAATGTAATGCTAGAATCAGTAGTACAATATGAATGTATGAAAATGTTAAAAGAAAACGAATAACTTGTATTTAAAATGAGTTTTTCAAAAACCTCCCGACAACTTATGGGATATAAAATTTTTGCACACAATTTATATTATAAATAACACAAATTAGCAAAAAAAAATATGTGGTATTGTAAAGTGTAGTTATTGACTTAACAAGTATTGTGAAGTGTTTGTTGTACACGATTTTAATTGTTGTTGTTGTTGTAGCGGCTACAACAACCCTACTATATACCCGATATAGTTTCTAGAGATGATGGATGTTTATTTCAATAATAAAATACTAGTCGTTTATAAAATTTCGGGAGTTTTTCAAACAAATTATGTATTACATAAAAACAAAATAAATTACGAGTGTTGCAGCCTAAAAAATGTTTCCTTCACACTATAATTTGAAAAAAAAAGTCCCAATGTAACGCTTAAATCAGTAGTCCAATTCGAGTGTATGAATATGTTAAAAGAAAACGAATAATTTTTATTTAAAATGACTTTTTTCAACAACGCCGCTACATGTTATGGGCTATGATTAGGGGCTATAAAATATTGACATGTAAACAGTACTACATGAAGCAACGCTGTACTATATAAGCTGTGAAGTTGGTATTAGGAAAAGACAACCAACTTCACTCTTCTTCCGGACCGCTGAACCACGCGAACAAAGAAAGAAATATAAAGTGTGTCTAAGAAAGTAAATCTTAATATATCTTCAATAAACAACAATTCATCAGGTTTGGTATCAATTCTGCGAAATGCTTTCTACACGGGACGATTATGCACAACTCTGAAGCGAGGCTGGTATCCAATTTTCGGCTACCACCACGTTGTCGAAGCTTAAACGTATGGCGATTGACATGGTGGGAGCAGTGTTGCCACACAATGTTTTTATTTTTTACCAAAATCAGCGAAAAGTTACCAAATTCAACAAAAAATTACCAAACTTATTTTATGTGCAGAACTGTACAAACATGCACATCAAGCCCTAACCGCCAGTATAACAGAAATATTCTAGATGCCTTTCTGCAAAAAAAAAATTAAATCTGAAAAATGTCGCTTTCACTATTTTGGCAGTTAGGGCTCTATATGTATGTTTGTTCTGCACATAAAATAAGTTTGGTAATTTTTTGTAATATGTTAAAACTTATCAAAATATGTTGCGGCTATAATTTTTTCGACCACTGTATGTAGACAAGTGACAAGAAAATATATCAAAACTTCAACACTTGAATGAAAGCTTTCGACTCACTTATAGACAGAGTGAAGTCTCCCGCTGAATGCCGTAACTTTTTGAACGAGAACATGCATATTTACGTAGAATTCAACTCATATATATGGTTTGCGGGTACACCGGTAAATTGATGGTATTTAATTGCAAAGCTGACGAACTGACAGGGAAAGGTAGGACCACCCAAAACCTTCCAGGAAAGGGCACTGTGGATATACTTAGCAATAACACTTGCACACAGTTTGTTAAAGATCAAACATTCATCTTGCGAAACTTTCAGGATTACCTGATATTTCTATAAAAGGAAACGCTTACGGGACACTTACTAATGTGGAATCAGAACCATTTGACGTGTAAGACCGAATCGAAAAAGTTACCAAATTGAAAAATAAATTACCAAATTACCAAACTTGATAAATAAAGAAAAAAATTACCAATTTCGGTTAAAAATTACCAAAGCGGCAACGCTGGGTGGGAGCATCTGACACGGTGAACGTACGCGGTGCTACGTGCACAGCAAACAAATACAAGCACCGACATGGCTAGTATGAGTGACTATGCTGATGAAATGGCGATTGTAGGTGCCGCTGCCGGAGCTGCACATTATGGTAAGCAAAATATGTATCCATCTGCCGATAGAATTAATTCTGCCGGCAATGAGACGTCTGCTGAAGGTGCCGCTGCCATCACCCCTGCCGTAGCCACTACGACCGCCATTGCCGCTACTACTGCCGCTGCTAATGGAGCTACTACTACCACTGCCGTTGCCGATACTACTGCCGTTGAAAATGGAGTTACCACTGCCGCTGCCGATAATGTTGCCAATGCCACTGTCGTTGCGAATACAGTTGCCGATGCTGTTTCCGTTGCCGGTAATGTTGTCGCCACCAATACCACCGCCCTTCCTGCAGTAAAAACCGGTAACATCGCCAACTCCACTTCTGTTGCTGTTCCCGCTACAGCAAGTATTGAAAAGGAATTGTCTTCATTGCGTAAGAAGCCTGAAATAATGATGTCAAAACAACGCATTTTCGAACTGGAGAAAGGCTCAGCACCACCAGTGTGTAATGCTGGCAATAAACAGTTACTGTGATGTCGAACATGCATTAACAAAGTTCAGTGGAGATGGCATTGCCTACACAGTGCAATATTTTTTACGAGATTTTGAAGAAGTAATGAACACAATTAATTCTGATGACGTTTCCGATTTTTGTGCCTGTGGCGTTGTCTTACCGGCACTGCAATCATGTTTTTGTCCACGACATCCGCATTCACGTACGCAAGCAACTAACTGCTGAATTCGACAGAGACGTCAACCGGCAAGATGTTTATAAGATGTTAGACCAAGGGCGTTGGCAGAAGAAGACCGAGTCACTCCACTGCTACATTCTCAACATGGCGATGGCCTGGCCAAAAGATCTGGTGTTCTACCTACTTGGAAAAAGGCAAAATGTGCTTTAAAAAAAGCCAAAAAGGCATATATTTTTTAATTTTGTTACGTACTTCCTTTATGTACAATGTGTATGTCCAATTAAAGATATTAACAAGTAATTTTTAGCAAAAAAAAAAACCGACTTCAAATCTCATATAAAAAAAAAAAATATATATATATTAGGGTGGGTCAATTAGTAGGTCAATTAAAAAAGTTGATTCATATCCTTGCGATTCTGGTACTATGGACCATAACAAACATTTTCGCCCAAGGAACCATACCTCTAAAATCATTTTCGAGCCTGCCAAAATTTTTTGGTAGATATTTTCAAAAATACCAAATAAACGACCTCTTAGATGCATTTCAAAGACAAAAAAATATTATTGAAAATATGTATACGGGGGTTTTTTGGGTCAGAGAATCCATTTTTCGCATTAATTTTTAATTTTGATCGCAAAAAAATAAAAAAATTAAAAAAAAAATATAGCAAAATAAAGAAATAAATATTTTTCCATTATTTTAAATTATTAGAAAGTCAAAGATGTGACTATTTGAGCAATAAGTTCGTCAATTTCCCCCAAAAAAAGTGAAAAATCCAAAAAATTGTTCAAAAACGCACTCTGGTGGCGATCAAAATTAAAAATGAATGCGAAAAATGGATTCTCTGACCCAAAAAACCCCCGTATACACATTTTCAATAATATTTTTTGTCTTTGAAATGCATCTAAGAGGTCGTTTACTTGGTATTTTTGAAAATATCTACCAAAAAATTTTGGCAGGCTCGAAAATGATTTTAGAGGTATGGTTCCTTGGGCGAAAATGTTTGTTATGGTCCATAGTACCAGAATCGCAAGGATATGAATCAACTTTTTTAATTGACCCACCCTAATATATATATATATCTCATGATCCACTGATCGGATATTAACCAGATTAGTATGGGACACTACCTTTCCGACGCAAAAAGAATTATCGAAATCGGTTGACGTGGTCCAAAGTTATGCGGTAACATACATAAAAAAAAAAAAAAAAAAAATATTCCGACGAACTGATAACCTCCTCCTTTTTTGGAAGTCGGTTAAAAAATACATACAGTGATCAAGAAATTATAGCCGAACCACTTTATGCCCAGTTTTAACGTATTATTTTCGGTGTTATTTAATTTTGGTTATTTTTTTAATAAAAATATAGTTCATTCTTAAAAAAACCGCGTGAATTCAAGTTTCCAAATTTGTGCAATATTAAAAAAAAATCAACAAACTTTCGTACAAATTTTGATCTTTTTAAAAAATTCTAAAAAATAAATCGTAGTTTTTAGCCATTTGAAACTTGTACATCATTCTATTTACTAGAAATCAATGGGCTACAAAACTGTATACTCATTGGCACTCGATTGGTCCATTTGAACAGATTGGTACATTTTTATATTCGGCTATTGGTACAAAACAAAAAAAGGGGAAATTTTTCTTTTTGTAGTCAAAATAGGTTCTTAAAGGATTTTTTGGAAAAAATCACCTCAGATGACAAAACCGTTTAAACTTAAAAAATCTACACTGCCGGAACAAAGTATTGGCAAAGCAAATTTTTCACAATATATGCAACAATTTTCATTCAAATATTTTTCCACTAATTTCGTATAAAAATATGGTTCATTCTACAACAAAAAACATAAAAATATAATTCCTAAATTTGTACAAAACTCGCCAAAATTCAGCAAATTTTCATGAAAATTTTCAACTTTTTAATCAGATTTTTTGGAATTTTAGTTAAGTATGCAGATTTGTAGCCCAATCAATTTAATTATAATAATGTGCAAGTTTTAAGTAGCTAGGAATTACCGTTGATTTTTGGTACTTTTTTTCACGTAGTCTCTTCCATACAAAAAATTTTTTTCAAAAATACTTTATACGGAAAAAAATGCAAAACACCTTCAACAAAAAAAAAATTATAAAGAATCAACGCAATTTTTGACTAACTCCGAACTTGCATTTTTTTACTAGAATTTAATGGGCTACAAAACTGTATACTCATCTAATTAAAAAGTTGAAAATTTTGATGAAAATTTGCTGAATTTAAGATTTTCTTAAACCAGTCTTTGGAAAAAGTGCAAAAACAGCATTAAAAATCGTATTATTATAATTCCGTAGAATTTTTTTTTTATATTTTTATGAAAACTTTTGAGGCTTAAACTACTGTCATCTGAGGTAATTTTTTAAAAAAATATTTAAAAAAAAAATGTTTACTAATAAAATAACTAATTTTTTGGAGGTATTTTCAGATCGTAAATCTTAATATTTTTGTGAGACATTTTGGTGGAAGTCTTAAAATATAATACATAGACTTTATAATTCCAGTGGAAAAACAGCACCGCTTTTTTTTTCTATGGGCAGTGATGCAGTCTACTGTACATAAGTTGGCTATGGTTACTCGGCCGTCTAGCATAGTAGCACAATGCCGCTAAGTACATTTTAAAATTTTCAGGCAATAGCCTCTTGCGATTGTTTGTGTGAAATATTTTATATTTATCAATATTTTTCTTTTAATCAAANAGATCGTAAATCTTAATATTTTTGTGAGACATTTTGGTGGAAGTCTTAAAATATAATACATAGACTTTATAATTCCAGTGGAAAAACAGCACCGCTTTTTTTTTCTATGGGCAGTGATGCAGTCTACTGTACATAAGTTGGCTATGGTTACTCGGCCGTCTAGCATAGTAGCACAATGCCGCTAAGTACATTTTAAAATTTTCAGGCAATAGCCTCTTGCGATTGTTTGTGTGAAATATTTTATATTTATCAATATTTTTCTTTTAATCAAAATATGTTGAAATAAAAGTGAAAAAAAAAATATTTTGCCGAAAAAAAATCCTGGCTACGGCCCTGATGAGCACCCTTCCTGCCCCAACCCAAGATTCTTCGTAAAACGGACAAACGACAAGTCCTGGCAGTTGCAGAGGTTGAATCCGGTGAACACGATGAAGACATAAGCGCTTACAACTTCGTGAGTAATAAGTTTAGTGATTGTAAGAAAGAGGTATTTAATAAGTATCTTTCTCTTTTTGATACGGGTAGTCCCGTTAGTCTGTTACGGGAATCTGATATTCCGATTGAATTTATTAAAGGAAACAAACAATCAATAATATCAAAATACGTTGGTGTCGGAGGGAACAGAATATTAATTAAAAATGAAATAAAATGTTTTGTTAAATTCAAAAACGAAACAAAAGAAGTTACATTTCTAGTTTTGTCAAATGAATGTATGCTCATGCCAGTAATTTTAGGAGATTTTTTCTCCAAGTTTAGGATTCGCATAACAAAAGTAAGGCTAAGATATGTTAAAGAAGAATTAATGTGTATTAGAGGAAAAATGAATTATTTTGCACCCAAAAGAAACGCACTTACGAGCCTCAGCAGATGCGATCTTTTAAAATCATATGACGAAAATAGAGAACTCAATTCCGATCCTTTTGTAACGCACGCCAGTAATGATATATTTTGTATTAATATAGAATCTTTCGCGTTAGAACCACATATAAATCTTAAACTGAATAGAAAACAATCGGTAGCCTTGAACAATATTGTTACGCTTTTACCTTGATATTCGAGTGTTAACGTAAAAGAACGCAAGAGACTTAGGTATTGCTCTTAACACTATTTATCAACGAAGAATGTAAGATAGATAAAAATATACAAAATCGTGCTCCTTACAACGCGGCCGTGTGCGATGGTGATAATTCTCAGAGTGTCAAAATGTCAAGAATGCCATTAGTGACACTGCTCATTTAGGGTTGCCATTAGCGCATGATATGCTGCCAACATCCCCCTTCGTTTTTAGAGGTAACGTCTGGGAAACCTGCGTTGCCTTGAACCGGAACAGGATCTGATTCGACAGTCGCTGGAGTAAAGTCTTGGCTATTTTCGGTATCACTCGTTTCATCTTTGCAAAATCGGTTTTGCAGTTGGTTTGCATGTGACCGCTGAAGTTCATTTCGCTTCCTGGATTTTACGAGAACGTTGTATACGACCCTGCCGACTTTTTCGATAACAGTGCCTGGGTACCACGACCATTTGTTGTTGTGAAATACCTTTGCAAACACTTGGTCCACCGACTTAGAACTTCTTTGAGCTGCCCCATGTTTATTGTTTAAGGCGCTCTCCATTACTGTATTTTTCTCATGGGATACAACGTGTGACTTTAGTAGGTCTAACGGAGTTGAGATCTTTCTTCCGATGAACAATTCGGATGGCGCCTTACCGTCCGGTGCACTTTGATTTGGCGTGGCACGATAATGCGAAAGAAAAACAAGTAGGTTGTATCTGACATTCGGTGAATTTTCGGAAAACGCTTTTGCCAATGCTCTTTTTATGGTGTCTACAAAACGCTCTGCTTGGCCATTCTATTGAGGGTGATATGGTGGTGCGAAGATGTGTTGTGTTCCCCTTTCTTTGCAGAATTGAGAAAATTGCGAGCGTGTGAACTGCGTACCGTTGCCCGAAACTAAAGTTCTCGGCTGTACATTCGTACTGATGAACTCGTGCAAATGATTGATGATTTCACTTGTTGAAATTGTCGTTGTTTGCACTACTTCTGGCCATTTTGAGTACGCATCTTCCATAACTAAGTAGTACTTATCTCGAATAACACCCGCGATGTCAATGTGTACTCGCTCTAATGGACTCTTCGTGATTGGCCGTTTGGCTTTTGTCGGTGATTCTGCTGTTAACGCACAACTTTGACATTGTTTCACAAACGCATCTATATCCGCGTCGATCCTTGGCCAGAAAGCGTACGATCGTGCAATCGCTTTCATACGTTCGCTACCTTGATGTCCTCTATGTAGGGCTTTAGGATCCGCTTTCGAAAAATTTCAGGAATTACCACTCTATCTGAATACATGACACAATTGTCAACGACTGACAATGAGTCTCTTGGGTTGAAAAATAGTTCTTCGTCCGCCGCAAGCTGCTTTGACGATTTTGGCCATCCTTCCTTAACGCGTTCGATGATTTTGCTAAGTGTGTTATCGTTTTTCGTAGCCTGTTTTAGCATCACAAGTGTAACTGGTAACGTTTTTATATTATTCTTAAGGATAGTTTTTATTTCGATTTCAACAAAAATTTTGGCTATGATGAATTCTTCATCTTGTTGTCTTTGTTGACTTATAAGCCGTGATAGAACATCAACAATTCCAAATTCTGTGGTATTGACATATTGAATTTGAATATCGTAGCTCCTTAAAATTAATGCCCACCTTTGTAATCTGTTGGCGGGATACCTTTCTTGGAACCAAAAAAAGCAGTGGTTATGGTCCGTTAATAGCGTGAATTTACGTCTGTATATCATTTTATGAAATTTTGTGCATGCATATACGAGTGCTAATGCTTCTTTCTCTATTTGGCTATACCGCCTCTCTGTCGACGTAAGTGCTCTTGAAATGTGTTATACGACTTTTTTTGTTCCATCTGGCAGAGTATGAAAAATTTGTGCTCCTATACCAACAATGGATACATCTGCTGCTACGGATACAGGAAGTGAAGGGTTATAATGTGCCAACACAAGATTCGATTGCAATATTTGTTTGAAATCGTTAAATGACTTCTCGCATTCCGACGTCCACTTCCAATTTTTATTTGCTTTCAATAACTCATCAAGTGGATATCGAATATTTCTCATACGGTATATGAACATGCAGTAGTAGTTTATCGCTCCCAAAAATGATCTGAGTTCGCTTACATTTGTAGGTCTCGGTATGTGGTTCATTGCTTCCACTTTGGATGCATCTGGATGTGTACCTTTTTCATCAATGACGTGTCCCAGGTGTTTTATTGACGTTTTGAAAATTTCACATTTTGACCAGTTTATCTGAGACTGTGCTCTTTGAACCTTTCCATTACGTTCATAACCATTTTGTAATTTTCTTGTATTGAAGGTGTAGCTATGATCACATCATCCAGATATGTTATAACTCCCTCTAAATTGCTGAGGATAGTTTCCATAGCTTTTTGAAAAGCACCTGGTGCAGATGTTAGTCCCGGAGGTAAACGATTAAATGTAAAAAGACCTTTGCGCGTGTTTATCGTGAGAAGCTTCTTGGATTCGTCATCGACTTCCAATTGAAGGTAAGCGTCGGATAAATCTATTTTGCTAAAATATTTGCAACGCGACATTTGTATGCATATGCATGCATACGTATCTGCATGCGGAATTGGATACAGATTAGGTACCATGCAATCGTTTAAACCTGTCGAATAATCAGCACAAATTCGAATGCGATTATTTGGCTTACGTACAACTACTATGGGTGCTGCCCAATCTGACTGTGTAATAGGTGTGATGATATTTTCATCTTGTAGTCTGTTTAGCTCTTGCTCTACCGCTGCTAATGATGCATATGGTACGGGTCTTTTCGTTTCGAACACGGGGTAACAATTATGTTTTACTTCTAAGTTGACTTTAAATTTGGTGCAGTATGCTGTTGGAATGGGTGTGTCCCAATATCCGAATTTTTCAATTAAATCTATTCCAAAAACATTTAAGTTTGACAGCCTTGTGACGTAAATTATACAACTATGCGATGTGTTTTTATGAGTTACTATTGCTTCGAATTGCCCCATAAGAGGGATTTGGTTCTTCGATGCATCTGATGCATTATGCTCAGACGTATGTAATGCTGGTTTACCTAGCTTAGCCCAATTAATTTTTGAAATCAGAGAGATATCCGCGGCTGTGTCGAATTGTGGCTTGATTTGACACGAATTTACGACCACATTAATATACTTGCGCTGCACATTAGTGTTGTTTATGCTCTTCACACTGTGATTGGCTACAACGACTTTCGTTTTAAAAGTTCTTCGTTGCTGAAATTTTCGTTGCGTATTTCGGTTAATTTTACGTTGACCTGAGTTTAAGGCACTTGCTCGGTTAGAGAAACTACAATAACCTTCTTTGCCCAACTTTGTCAAAGTCTTTACACTTGTGTTGTGTGTACGTGCAATATTTAACAAAATACATGGCTCCGCATTCCAACATGGACGTTTTGGTACTTCGTTTACTTGATTGGTTGGTTTGGTTTGGCTTTTTAGCTTTTAATTATTTTAACGAAATTCTGACTTACCGTCTGCAGAAATCGCATTCCCGTCGAAGGATTTGTGGTTTCAAAAAGCTTTCTATCGTTACGCAAAACAATTTGTCTTTGCGCTGCTGATATCAATTGCTCCAATGTGGTATCTGCATTTGTATCTAGCATTGAAAGCAATTTTCCCCGAATGTCGTTATATATCGGTGATCGAAGTCCTTGGAAAAATTTTTCGCACTAACTGTTTCCTCGACCTTAGTATGCCGTATAATCTTCGCAGTCATTAGGTAGCTTAGGTAAAATACAATTTGCGTATTGTTCGTAAACTTTCGGGCTTAATTTTCTTAAGAGAAGTCTAACTTTGCAAGCGTCGTTCAACGATTTCGCATCTTCCGTAAAATGTTGTTCATACCTGCTGAACCAGTTTGAGAAAATTTGGTTATTATCTGGGTCATAAATGAACTCATGAATACAGCGAGAAATGTCTGCTAATGCCTCTGGCTGCTGTTGTTGCTGCAAACTACCCCCTTTGTTGTTCTGTATTAAACCCGCCAGTGTTTCAATTAACCACTGCTGCCGTTCTGATGCTTCCTGTTGTTGGACCAACAATTTTGCCACTACGCTGTCCAATGCCATTGCGTGTGTCGTCGGGCGATGCAAAACCGTTTGGTAAAATATGCGCCAAGTTAACTTTGTGCCTATGCTGCTTGTCTATCTGGTGCTCTTGTTGTTCGCTCGTTGCTGTTGCTGCTATCTGAGTGCACAGCTACCGGTAACACGTTCGATGTACTCGCCTGGTCTGTGTTTGTAATACCGCTACTTGTATTGTGTTGTGCTGCTGTATGTGTTTGACTATCCGTATGCGATGCGCGAACACCGATGAAAAAAAATACCGCTGGTTTGATTTTGACTTTCGACGCTACATTTGAAGGTCGATGGAGCGCTAGGCCTTCCGACAAAATGCAAATACCGTCCCTGTCCTTTTTTTTTTTTGTTTTTAATTATTGCGCGCTGCCGGCATCCTCGTCGCCACTGTTACGCTTTTACCTTGATATTCGAGTGTTAACGTAAAAGAACGCAAGGGACTTAGGTATTGCTCTTAACACTATTTTTTAACGAAGAATGTAAGATAGATATTTACATATGGAAGTTTAACCATCAACAATAAAATTTATAAAAATATACAAAATCGTGCTCCCTACAACGCGGCCGTGTACGATGGTGATAATTCTCGAAATGTCAAAATGTCAAGAATGCCATTAGTGACACTGCGCGTTTAGGGTTAGGTTAGTGCATGATATGCTGCCAACAAATATGATTAGCGCGTCTCACCATAGAGCCAAGAGAAACTGCAGTCGAGCCGCTTGATTATGAGATGAAAATCCCTCTAACCACCGAAATACCATTTTATTGCATTCCACGACGACTATCTTACTCTGTAAAATCCGAAGTACAGAATAAAATTGATCAATTACTGAGGGAAGGAATCATTAGGCCCAGTAATTCGCCATATGCTTCTGCGTAGTACTAGTCAAAAGAAAAGGAAAGATGCGCATGTGCATAGATTATCGAAGTCTAAATAATATAACAGTCAGGAATAATTATCCACTACCTTTGATAGATGATTGCATAGAATACTTGGAGGGAAAACGAATATCTAAGGGTTTTGGATTTAAAAAGCGGATTTCACAAAGTTCGCATGTCACCGGAATCTGTCCCCCTCACTGCTTTTTTAACACCAAACGGCCAATTCGAATACTTAAAAATGCCTTTTGGATTAAAGAATGCTCCGGCTGTATTTCAAAGATTTGTTAACACAATTTTTAGAGACTTAATTTATTCAAAGCAAATAATAATTTACATGTACAACATTATTATAGCTTCGCACGATTTTGATGATCACAAATTGTTGTTAGACGATGTGCTCAAAAGTATTTCCAAAAGGGGACTCAAACTGAATCTTACTAAATGTAATTTCGGTTACAGTGAAATTGAGTATTTAGGATATTCAGTTGGTTCCAAAGGTATCTCACTAAGTGGCTCGCACATAATCACTATTAAACGTTATCCTGTTCCTAAAAATCAAAAAGAGTTACACTCTTGTATTGGATTATTTTCATTTTTTTGACGATTCGTACCGTCATTCTCACGGATTGTAAAACCATTACAACAGTTGTTGAAGAAAAATTCGACATTTAATTTTGATGTATTGCCGCGTTTGAAGAATTAAACCCCAAACTCACCGAAAGTAAAATGCTAGCAATTTATAGTCCATTGGGAGAAACGGAATTGCATTGTGATGCCAGTTTTACCGGTTTTGGGGCCGTTTTGCTACAGGGCACTATAGGAAAAACACGAGTTTTTTTCAAAATCGTAGATCTTCGCTTAGAAAAGAGATAATGGAATGAAAATAAAAAATACTAGCTGTACCCTTCCACGCTTTGCTGTGGCATATTCATGTTACATAGATGATAAATGATTAATGAAACAAAGCATACGTCGCATATAAGTTTGATTTTGTAATACATAAGTACTTGTGTGCACACAATATTTGTCGTTTTGCCATTCTCTGCATAGATATCAAGGATATCTGGTTTGCCGACACTGGAACATGCAACATCTGAGAAGCAATCCGCATCTAAATCTAAACCACACTTTTCCAAAGGTTGACTTTGGGCATTATTGATTGCGATTCCGAATGCCGATCGAATTGGGAATTGCAATGTTTTAAATTGAAATTGTGTATCGGTCGGAATCATGGGAATTCTTCACCTTTGCCACAATGTAGACTATTTCAGGCAAGCATTTATCTCGCCCGCTAGTGTTAATCGAGAAATTACAGGCAATGTTTGCGTTAAATCTCCTGAGAGCAACATCAATGCATTCCCGAATGGTTAAACGTTTCCATGCAAATCTCGCGACAATCGATCAAAAACCTCAAGCAATGTTTTATGTGCAATGGTACACTCATCCCAACCAATGAGTTTAAATTTTCGTAATACTTTTTCTATACCGGTTCTTCTGGAAATATTGCACGTATGATTGCTGAATTAGCAATTCTTTCACCTAATAACAATGTCCCAGAAATTCCAGGCGGAGCCCTAGCTAAGCTTATGTAATTTTTTGACAGAACCGTCCCCCGAATCAATCTGATAAGGAATGTTTTCCTAGTTCCTCCAGGCGTATCCAAGAATAAGGTCCCCAGATATCATTTTCTCCTTCTTATTTGACGCTGGAACCGCCTAAGCTATTTGGCCGAGCTCGACAAAGAACGTCTGTCGTTTATCTCTGTGGCAACTGACGCCAATAGGAAATGCCACGTGAAGCCAAATCCTCCTCCACTTGGTCTATCCATTGCAGTGGGGGCCAACTCTTTTTCTGGTACGACCAGCGGATTGCGAGTTGAATACTTTCAGACTTGGAACGTCGGTTCCCATTCCAATGGCATGTCCAAGCCAACGGTGCCGCTGTATTTTCATTCGCTGCACTATGCTGCCCCACACCAACTGACGTCCACCTTGGTGAACGTAAGTTCCGCAGGGCTCGTCGGACCCGGAGCGATGCGCGAGCTATTTTAGCCGGCAGTTCATACTGCATCCTCCGGTGGACAAAGCCAAGCGTTGAGAGACCAGAAGGCTGCACAAACTGCCAACATCCTGTGCCCCCCTTGCTTTCACTTGCGGTGAAGTTCAGGTGGCCATCGGGAAGGTGAAAGCCTCCAAAGCCATGCGTCCCGACGGAATATGCATGCTGATGCTGAAAAATTTGGGTCCTGCGGGGGTAGCGTACCTAACGGAGGTCCTNCGGTGCAAATGCGCTGACTGTTTATTTGATGTTGTTATCGTTCGTTATCCAACTTGGAAAAGGNGGGCTAGAATGATTCTGAGTTGGATTTATATGCTGACATTATTATCGGTGTTAATGCTGGTACCCAAGTAACCGAAATTCTTTACTTTCTCGAAATTACAACTGGCAACAGTGACGTGGGTGCCACGGTGCAAATGCGCTGACTGTTTATTTGATGTTGTTATCGTTCGTTATCCAACTTGGAAAAGGCAGAACAGACTTCGGGGTTTTTGTTACCGATGATGTCGATGTCAACGGCACACGCCAGAAATTACACGCAGCTCTTATTATGTTAACACTTGCATCATGCGATCGTAAATGCAGTTCTGCTTTAGCTTTAATTTGAGAATGTCTGTTTGCGCATGTAATAGGAGTTCGCAATAGTAATAATAATAACAATCATAATAATATTATCTATTGTTATTAAAAATTTCTTTACTCGGAATATACTTAGTAGGCTATGGCGACCCCAAACGAAATTGTTTATGATTAAAATTTAACTGTTGACTGTGTTAATGTAAGGGAATGGTGATAAAAATTTTAAGTTTTCATTATTTCATTTCATGGGATATTATGTCTTCGTTACGCTGTTTATAATTGTTTCATTTGTATCAGTTGTTATTTATTAATTTTTTTCTGTGCGTAATTTGTATACCAAATCTTCGTTGATAATATGATCACTTCGTTTGATAAGATGTTGTAAACTCTCTTCATTTTAACTATCCGGATTTGGATAAGTAAAAACATTAACAAAAAATTTCTCTTGTAAAGCTTTCCCAAACGCTTTCCGTTTCGAACCAGTTATGTAATATTTCATTTAATTCAAATATTTTCAGTTTACTTTTATATAATGCATAATTCTATTGAGAGTATTTCCAAATCAAGATTCATTAAATACCTTTTTACTATTTTATCAATTAAATTGAGTTAAATTTTCAAACAGGGGGCAACCCTCTTCCTACATATTTTCGACTGCAAGCCTTCTTAAAAATCTAAAGTTTATTACCCACATTGCAATTTTTCAATTATTTTATCAATTTAACTGAGCTAAAATTTTTCTCAAAAATATTTCCTACAGTCTGTTTTTTAAACTTCTTTAATTTGATACCCTTATTGTAATAAGCCGTTTATTTTATCAATTAAATTGAGTTAAATTTTCAAACCGGTGGCAACCCTCTTCAAACATATTTTCGGCTGTAAGCCTTCTTAAAACTCTTTAGTTTACACCCACATGGCAATATTTTATTTGCTTTATCAATTTAACCGAGTTAAAATTTTCAAATAGGTGGCAACCCTTCTCATAGGCATTTCCAGCAGTTATCTTTCTTAAACCTACTTAATTTTGTACCCACGTTGCATCATTTAATTTATTTTATCAATTTGACTGAATTAAAATTTTCAAATAGGTGACAACCCTCATCAAAAATATTTCCAACAGTTATCTTTCTTAAACCTCTTTAATTTGATACCCATATTGTAATAATTCATTTATTTTATCAACATAATTGGGTTTAAAAATTTTCAAACAGGTGGCAACCCTCCAATTTTTTGCGATATCATTGGTTCTGGTATTATACCGAACAATAAAAAAAAAATTGTTGAAATCGGTTCAGCCGTTCTCGAGTTTTGACGACCGTGACATACGAACACAACATTTTTATACAGTGACGAGCAAAACTGTAACATGGTGTAACACTTTTTATTTCAGTCACCGCTATCTTTCCAAGTTCATTCATACTTTTGTTGTATATTCTTATTGGTACACCCCTACTCCGTCTCTCATAAAGATTTGAAGTCAATCCAACAACAATAATAAAACCAGCAGACAAAAATGTAAATTAAGGCATATGTTACAGTTTTGCACTTATATATTTTTAATAACTTTTTGATAATTTTCACGAAAAAAAAGAATTGTTAACAATTTGGCGTATCTTATTTGTATCTCTGTAAAAATTCTGGACGTATAGCCTCCCATATATCCTTGGTTTGGTTTCATAGCTCATGTACTCCATTGGACGGACTTGCATACTTAGAAAGCTGTGCTTTTAGTTGATTTCGCAAATTTTCGACGAGATTCATATCCGCGGATTGTGGATGTCATTTCAAAATAGCAAATTTTTGCTTTTGCATCCAGTCTTTGCGAACATATGCAGTATGTTTTGGGTGATTTTTCAGCAGAAACTCTCATTTTTCGACTACATCTTGCAAATTTTGTTTAAATATGAACAGATACTGTTCTTTACGCATAATGCGTACTAACGGACCAACAATATTTCTGAAATACAACCCCAAACTATTATTGACCGACCGATTAATTTAATCTTGTCAGACCAACTAACCTTCAATTAAATCTTAAAAATGTGTTTTTTATTGCATTCTGTAAGGGCTAACATATCCCAATAGGCAACGGTCCGGTTTTCGCACAACCCGGCAAATGGTTTTTTCTTCTTTTATTATGCCTTTGCGTTCAATTTGACAATTCTTCGCCTCGCTGTCTACTGATTTGCATTCAATTTTAATACCTTAAGCGCTTCTGTAATAGTGGCTGCATCGCTACTTGCTGCTAAGTTCACAAGATATCGGACCGTAATATTTTTTGGCAGACTTCCTTTGCCCTTAATAACATTCTAGGCTATATTTTTTCTCAGTCTTAACATTTTCACGTGGCGAGCTCCATATTTTTTTGCCACTTTTCCTACGGTCCCGCGTTTCCGCAGTAAATCTATTATTTACATTTATGTTTCCTGATTAACCATATTATTTACTGGTAATCACTTTTTGAATAAATTACAATACTGAAAAAAATCATCTGACTTTCAACTTACTAAAAGATAACTGTAAAATGCGAAACTGAGAGTTAGTGCAAAACTGTAACATTGGCATTAATTTACATTTTTGCCTGCTGGTTTTATTCCTGTTGTTGGATTGACTTCTCATCATTATAAAAGAGGGAGTAGGGGTGTACCAATAACAATATACAACAAAAGTATGAAAGTCGTAAGCAGTTGGAAAGATAGCGGTGGCTTAAATAAAGAGTGTTACACCATGTTACAGTTTTGCTCGTCACTGTATATATAAGATAATAGCTGTACCCTGCCACGCTTTGCTGTGGCATATTCCTGTTATGTGGATAATAAATTATTAACGAAACAAAGCATACGTCTCATATGTGTTTGGTTATGTAATAAGTACTTGTGTGCACACAATATTTGTTGTTTTTCCATTCTCTGCATTGATATCAAGGATATCTGGTTTGCCGAAACGGGAACACGCAACATCTGGGAACCAATCCGCATCTCAATCTAAACCACACTTTTCCAAAGGTTGACCTTGAGTATTATTGATTATGATTTCGAATGCCAATCGAATTGGAAATTGCAATCTTTTAAGTTTAATGGTGTATCGGTCGGAATCATGGGAATTCTTCACCTTCTTCTCTCTCTCTCGCTTATCAGGCATATGGAGTGAGTGGCTGACTTGATGTGCACCTATAAACCATACGGGCTCATTGAGCTCGATACATGAACACTCGCAAATGTAATCCCTACCTCCTCAACTACTCTAACTCGACCACAACTCTAAACCTGATCTCCCGCTCTCCTTCAGCTAAATTATTTCCTCACTTTGAATGCTGGATTGAATATCATTAGTGGTATTCACCAAAGTGAGCAAGTGGCCTGGCCGTCTGGTAAAAGAGCAGACCAGCTCAAGCAACGACTGTTGTCAATACCCCTCTTATTTAGTTGATAGTGGCCAGGCCGACTGGCAAAAGAGCAGACCAGCTCAAGCATCGACTGTTGTCATTGTTGTTATTTAGTTGATAGACATCCTTATTCTTCGCAGCAAGAATAGCTCGTTCACTGAGCCTACAATTAATTTGCTTAATTAAGAAACATTCTTTCGATCAGTTCTCCTTTCGATGTTCCTAAGTTACAAAGATTATCAGGCAATAAAATTCTACATAATCTCTCGTTGGCTGGCAGCTTTCCATTCACAATGTCCAGTCTTTGTCGCGAGAATACCTCGGCTGCCGTGTATACATGTTCGTCTTGTCACAATGTTGACTATTTCAGGCAAGCATTTATCTAGTGTTAATCAAGAAATTACAGACAATGTTTGCATAAAATCTCCTGAGAGCAATATCAATGCATTCCCGAATGGTTGAACGTTTCCACGCAAATCCCACGACAAACGATCAAACCTCAAGCAGTTTCTTATGTGCCATCGTGCACTCATCCCATATAATTATTTTAAATTTTTTTACTACTTTTTCCATACCGGATGTTCTGGAAATATTGCAAGTGGGAGTTTCGATGATTTATATGTTCACTGGCAGCTTAAGAGCTGAATTAGCAATGTTTCCACCTGGTAGCAATTCCAGGCGAAACGATAGCTAAGGTTATGTAATTTTTTGAACGAACCGTTGGTATAATCACTCTGATAAGGAATGTTTTCCTAGTTCCTCCTGGCGCATCAAGAATAAGGTCCCCTAACACGGTCAATTATCATTTGCATATTCTTTCTCTTATTTGGCGCTGTAAATACCTAAGCCATTTTGGCCGAGATCGACAAAGAACGCCAGTCGTTTCTCTCTGTACCAACTGACGACAATTGGAAATGCCACGTGACGCCAAGTCCTTCTCCACTTGGTCTCTCCCTCTTCCTCTGCTACCACCAGCGGATTGCGAGTTGAATACTTTCAGAACTGGAACGTTGCTTTCCATCGCATCGTATGTTGTCATTGTCTAAGCTTCTGCGCAATTTACCAGCTCGGACATGATGACTGACTTATAGAAAATGGTTTTTGTACGTCGAGAGAGAACTTTACTCCCGAATTGCCTATTCAGTCCAAAGTTCCACTTGTTGGCAAGAGTGATTCTGTGTGGGTATTCCATGCTGATATTTTAATCGGTGTTAATGCTGGCTCCCAAGTAAACGAAATTCTCTACTTTCTCGAAATTACAACTGACAACAGTGATGTGGGTGTCAAGGCGGGAATGCTCTGACTCTTGTCTTCGTTGATCGCCAAACTTAATCGCTTAGCTTCTTTATTAAACTTGGAAAAGGCAGGACAGACTTCGAAGTTTTTGCTACCGATGATATCGATGTCATTGGCATACGCCAGATATTACTCGCCCTTTTAAAAATTTGTTCCTGAGTTTTTCAGTTCTGCAACTCTTATTATCTTAACACTTGCATCATGCGATCGTAAATGTCCTTCTGAATTCGCTTTAATTTGGGAATGTTTGTTTGGGCATATAACAGGAGTTCACAATAGTAATAGTAATCATAATCATAATAATATTCAGCCCTATTCTGCATATCGATTACGTTCCCGCATTTCGCTCCGCTGGAATCGAACTTAGGTATTCTGCGTAACGATCGAAACGAAAGAAGAAGAGGAAGAGAGAAAACATCTTTCGAAATCAGCTGTTTGCCTAGGAATGTGTGAAATCGAAACAAAACAAAGAAATATTTGCCACCAAACTATAGCAGCATATGAAGTTAAAGTTTGTAAATATTTTAAAATAACTAAATATATCTAGCAACACTGTAATTTAAAAATAAAATTTAAGTGGAAACATAATTATAAGAATGAAATCCATAGCCGCGGCGAGTCCCAGATTGCTGATGCGGAAGTTGAAAGGCGGAGATTTAGGGACATGTTTGATCTTTTTCAGATGAGTGAAGAGTCATAAGGAATTCATCTTGAACTGTATTACTCATCGCTTAAAGTTAGTGAAATTATAACCGTTGTTTGGACACTCCACAACATTTGCATTTACTACAGAGTGGAAGATTTGAACGCAAATGAATCCGGTTTTGAAAGCCGCCAGGAGGAGGGGAAGAACAAAGCTTATCTTTCCATAGCAAATCGAATTCGAGACAACATACGCACCTCTTTTTAAAAAGTTAGTAAAAACGAGTGCAACAATAAAAGCATCTTTTTTTATGTAACTTCACATTTTATGTATGTATGTATCTATGTGCATACATCTATTAATTTTATATAAAAAGAATAAATTGTATTCAGTGCATTTCACAGTCTTATTTATAGATAATGTAAACAAAAACAACTAGACTTCCACTTTGAAAACGTCTCGCAATATCCCTTTTGGTTGCCATTATTTAAGCCAATTTTTCGTGTTGCCCGTATTACCGCTCGCGAAAACACAGAAATCGAGAAAATTCATTTATGATGACTTTTACAATCATGTACAGTATATTTTACTTAAATTTTTTATAAAATTTTATTATTTAAACCCACGAAAATAACATCCGAAACGTCCTCCGTCAACAAATTTGCAACTTAAAAAAACGGAACTACGATCGAAATGTAGAATAGGTATAATCGTAAATTTCGAAGATTGATCGAAAGGAAACGGAAAGCGGAACGATTCGAGTCGAAATGCAGAATAGGGCTGATTATCTATCGTTATTTAAATTTCTTTACGCGCAATATACTTAGTAGGCTTTGGCGACCGAACGAAATTGTTTATGATTAAAATTTAACTGTTTTATAATGTAAAGCAATGGTGACAACAATTTTAAGTTTTCATTATTTCATTTCATGGTACATGGTATATTTTTATGTTTTCGTTACGCTTTTTATCATTTTTTCATTTATATCAGCAGCTTTTTATTAATTTTTTTCATTGCGTTATTTTTATACCAAATCTGCATTGATAATATGATCAGTTCGTTTGATAAGATATTGTAAATTCTCTCTTTTTAAAACTGTCTGGATTTGGATAAGAGAAACCATTAAAAAAAATTCTCTGATAAAGCTTTCCCAATCACTTTCCGTTTCGAATCAGTTATGTAATATTTCATTTAATTTCAATATTTTCAGTTTACTTTTACATGTTGCATAATCCTATTTAGAATATTTGCAAATCAAGACTTCTCAAATACCATTCGTTTGGTACCGATATTGTAACATTTCATTTATTTTATCAATTTAATTGAGATAAATTTCAAACAGGTGGCAAACCTCCTCAAACATATTTTCGATTGTAAGTCTTCTTAAAACTATTTAGTTTGATACACACATTGCAATAATTCGTTTATTTAATCCATTAAACTGAGCTAAAATAATCAAGTAGGCTGCAACCCCCCTCAAACATATTTCCAGCAGTCATGTTTTTTAAACCTCTTTAATTTGATACTTATATTGTAAAAAGTAATTTATTTTATCAATTAAATTTAGTTAAATATTCAAACAGGTAACAACCCTCCTCAAAAATATTTTAGGCCGTAAGCCTTCTTAAAACTCTAAAGTTTATTACCCACATTGCAATATTTCATTTATTTTATCAATTTAACTGAGTTAATATTTTCAAATAGGTTGCAACCCTCCTCAAAAATATTTCCAGCAGTTATCTTTATATATTTTTTAACAGGTGGTAACCCTCCTTTAAACTATTTTCAACTGTAAGCCTTCTTAAAACTCTTTAGTTTGACACCCACCTGGCAATATTTCATTTATTTTATCAGTGTAGTTTAGTTAAACTTTAAAACAGGTGGCAACCCTAATCACACATATTTTCGGCTGTAAGCCTTCTCAAAACTCTTTAGTTTGACACCCACCTGGCAATATTTCATTTATTTTATCAGTGTAGTTTAGTTAAACTTTAAAACAGGTGGCAACCCTAATCACACATATTTTCGGCTGTAAGCCTTCTCAAAACTCTTTAGTTTGACACCCACCTGACAATATTTCATTTATTTTATCAATTTGACTGAGTTAAAATTTTCAAATAAGTGGCAACCCACGTCAAAAATATTTCCAGCAGTTATCTTTCTTAAACATCTTTAATTTGATACACATATTGTAATAATTTATTTGTTTTATCAATATAATTGGGTTTAAAAATTTTCAAATAGGTGGCAACCCTCAAATTTTTTGCGATATCATTGGTTCTGGTATTATACCGAACAATACAAAAAAAAATTATTCAAATCAGTTCAGCCGTTCTCGAGTTTTGACGACCGTGGCATACGAATACAACATTTTTATATACAGTATCGGTCATATCTATAGCACGCCTTTTCAAAGTGATATTGTGTGCCACTTATATTTATTTATTTATTTTTAAGAATTTTCAATTAAAATTTAGTTCATTCTCAGACAAACCCCATATATACCCAAGTTTAACAATTAGTAGAAAACTACAAAAAAGTGCAACAAATTTTCACCTAAATTTCAAACTTTTTTTCTCGGAAGTGTTAAAATTTTTTTAAGTACACAGTTTTTTGGCCCCTGCAATTTTTTTTTTGTCGCATTGGCTTCCATATAATGAATAAACTCAATTTATTTGTATATGGAAGAAAACCGCAACACCTTTGGCGAAGAAAATTCTAAAAAGTCAACGGTAACTTTTAGCCACTTGAAACTAGCACATTATCAGACTAGAATTGATTGGGCTATAAAACTGTGTATTCAGAAAAATTCTAACACTTCCGAGAAAAAAGTTTGAAATTTATATGAAAATTTGTTGCACTTTTTTGTAGTTTTCTACAAATTGTTAAACTTGGGTTTATATGGGTTTTGTTAAAGAAATAACTATATTTTAATTGAAAATTTTTAAAAATAAATAAATAAACATAAGTGGCACACATTAACACTTTGAAATGGCGTGCTATAGATATGACCGATACTGTATATAGATAACATAGGAAAACTATAGAGAAGTTACAGCAATAATAACTTAACCCTCAAAATACCGTTCAAAATGTGACTTGTTGTTTGAAATTTTGGATTTCGGCTCCCATTCCACTAGAAAATACTATACTTAATACACCATTAGCAGTGTTGAAAAAGAAAAGCTTCCTTTAAACTCTAATAACTCGTAAACTATCAGCTTTCACAAAAACATGTTTATAACAAAAATGGTTATACTGGTCGATATCTTTACGAAAGTGCAGCATTTAACCCTTTAATGCAGAGTCTGTTATATATGAAAAAGGTTCTCAATATGCTTTTGAACGTGCTTTTTCTCATGTTGACGTAGATATTAAACGTAGAAAATTTTTCCATAGTAAAATAATAATAAAAAAAAAAAAAATAAATAAATAAGAATATTAAAAATAAAAACAAAAATAAAAATAAAACCAAAAATAAAAATAAATAAAAAATAAAAATAAATAAAAAATAAAAATAAATAAAAAGTTCGTTGAAAACATATTGAGAACCATTTTGACTCAGCCTTGAAAGGGTTAAAAAACGTTTTATATATGACGGACTCTGCATTAAAGGCTTAAATGCTGCACTTCCGTAAAGATATCGACCAGTATAACCATTTTTTTTGTATACATTTTTTTGTGAAAGCTGATAGTTTACGAATTATTAGAGTTTAAAGGAAGCTTCCTTAAGATAAAATTAATAGATCCCTTTCAGAAACAGTGCTAATGGTGTATTAAATATAGTGTTTTCTAATAGAATAGGAGCCAAAATCCAAAATTTCAAAAAAGTGACATTTCGAAAGGTATTTTGAGGGTTAAGTTATTGTTGTAGTAACTTTTCTATAGTTTCCCTACATTATATGATCATTTATCTTCACGATAAAAAAATTCTCATTCCGTTATCTCTTTTTTCGTGTTACGAAGCACAATAACATTGCTGAAAGTAAATGTTATTACGCCACAATAATAATAACAAAACGAATATTAAGTTTAAAAAAGTAAATAAACTTAAACCTGAAAAAAAAATAAATAATTGGAGAACATCCCTAAATTAAATGAAAGTAAAAACATCTTTTTAAAACAACACAATATAAAAATTAAAAAAAAACCAATTAAAAAAAGTTTAATTGAAAAAAAAACAATTGCATAAAATGAGTTTCTAAAAATTAAATCAAATTAGAAAGTACACATATTTTGCTTATTGAAACAAAAAATCTAAAAATTTGAAGTTTTATTAAGGAAAAATAAATAAATTAAAAAAGGAAAACGTACGCTACCCGAGGACTCGTACCTGGGATCTCTCGGACGGCACGCTACTGTGACTATTAAAAGAACTTTTCACGATAAAAGTTTACAAGGGAGTATTTTTTGCAAGACTTTCGTGGCATCTATCTTTCAACTCACCACTGTCTGTCGTAAGACAATTGTCAGTTCTGGCAACTATCATGAATGCTCTTTACTGTCTTTCGAAAGGCTAATTGAAAGATCTGCTAACGAAAAGGTCTCAGCGTATTTCCTCTTAGCAATAAGTTTTTAAAAAATTAAATTAAATTAAAAATATATATGTATATATAAAAACTCATACAAAAGATTTAATTTAAAAAAGAAAAATAATAAAATGAAAATAAAACAAAGATACATAAAAATATTTCAAAAACTAAATGAAATAGAAAAAGATAGAATTTTTTCCTTTTTATAACAATAAAATCTAAAAATTAAATTAGAAAAAGAAAAAATTAAATCAATAAAGAAGAATGTACCTTAAAATTAAAAAAAATATTAAATGTGTTTAGTTTTAAAACCAAATCTCGAATTGAAGAAAAATATATATTTAAAAAAAAAAACAAAAAATAAAATAAGATCCTAGGCACGAAAAAAAAAATATTTTTCTTTTCAAGACAATAAAATCTAAAAATTAGAAGAAAATGAGAATAAGAAAACAAAAATAAATAAATATTTTTAATGAGCTTTGTACCACGATTGTTTATTAGGAAAAATTAAAAAAGCAACAAAGTCTAAGCGGTAGAAGTTATAGCAACTGTTTCGGAGATCACCACATTCATCAGACTTCTTTTTTCTAGACTTCAGCAGGGATCGAACCTGCGTATTCGATGTTCAAAGTCAGAAGCGTTAACCACTGAGCTATGTACATCCCGTAAACTCTTGTTGCTAATTCATTTTCCTTATTCAACCAACTACTATCAAGTGCAGCTGATTTGCCGCTATTTAAACTCGACAGCGTGGTTGTTGTTGTCAATTCTATACATCCATTTGCTTATTTGGATATACATCCATTTCGTCGTTTAAAGTACAAAACCGCGTATCGTCATTCTGCAAATCCTCGTAACTGACATTGGCTGCCAAAAATTGGATTTGCGTGTGTGACTCTTGACTTAATTCTTATCCATTCGTGCTGAAATATACTACCCAGAAATGCGATTGCTTTATAAAAAAGAGAACCATTTTGAAATATGAGTGTTTTTATGCTCTAGAAAAAAATTTCTACAACTTCACATACGCGGTTTTGCATTTCGCTGATACGCGGTTTTGCATTTTGTTGATAAGGGGTTTTGCACTTTAAACGACGATTTGCTTATTTGGATTTTCAATTTTGGATTTGGATTTGAATAAGGAAAATGAAGCTTAGTGGTTAACGCTTCTGACTTTGAACATCGATTACGCAGGTTCGATCCCTGCTGAAGTCTAGAAAAAAGAAGTCTGATGAGGAGATGTGGTGATCTCCGAAATAGTGCTATAACTTCTACCGCTTAGACTTTGTTGCTTTTTCAATTTTTCCTAATAAACAATCGTGGTACAAAGCTCAATAAAAATATTAAAAATAAAATGTTAACAAGCCACAATAACATTGACAAATACATAGTTTAGGAAGAGCCTGCCTGAAACTATACAAAAAAGCAAATAAGCAAATGGATGTATAGAATTGACAACAACAACCACGCTGTCGAGTTTAAATAGCGGCAAATCAGCTGCACTTGATAGTAGTTGGCTGAATAAGGAAAATGAATTAGCAACAAGAGTTTACGGGAAGAGTGGTTAACGCTTCTGACTTTGAACATCGATTACGCAGGTTCGATCTCTGCTGAAGTCTAGAAAAAAGAAGTCTGATGAAGAGATGTGGTGTTCTCCGAAATAGTTGCTATAACTTCTACCACTTAGACTTTGTAGCTTTTTCAATTTTTCCTAATAAACAACCGTGGTACAAAGCTCATTAAAAATATTAAAAATAAAATGTTAATAAGCCACAATAACATTGACAAAAAATAAATTACGTTTTTAAAGAGAAAAAGATAAACAACTGAGCGATTCACAACGGTGTCGTAAGTGTCGTATTGTTGTATGTCGTAAACTTTAAAAGCTTAAATAAATGTTTAGCGAACTTTAAACGTCAGCCAACTATTTTTTAGCACTAAAAAAATCATAATATGACTTTGTTGGTACTTTGCGAACTCCCTTAATATATTTCTTAGGCGTTTAAAGTTTACGACATGCAACGATACAACACTTAAGACACCGTTGTGAATACCCCAAATACAAGTTTCTAACAATTAAATGAAATTAAAAAATATCTTCCTTTTCTAAACAAAAAACCTAAAAATTTAAAGAAAATTTACCAAAGAAATTTTCAAAAAAGAACAATATAAAATAAGTTCCTAAAAATTAAATTAAATTAAAAAAATAAAATAAAATAAGAGTCAAAAATTAAAAGAAATTAAAAATTAGATAGTGTTGTTTTTAAAGCAGGGCAATCCAATAATTAAATCAAAAAACAAAAAAGATTTAAGTAAAAAAAGAGAGAGCTTTTTCTCTAAGACTTTTGTACTAGAAGAGCAAAAGTCTTCCGAACTACATAGCCGTCAGCCTTTCATTTAGTTTAGAAAAACTTTTTACTATCTTAGCCACAATTTCCCTGAAAATCTTCCAAACTAACTTGCCCACTGTATTTCAATTGTCTTATAAAAGACTTGCATCTATATTAGCCAGAGTTGCCCTTTAAAGCAAACCAAATTCATATCATTAAACTTTTGCTAAGAAAGCACTTCGATTGTTCCAGTAGAAAAACAAATTAAAATTGTTAAAATCAGATTTTTCACAAAGCGGTCAATATTTTGCCATAAGTCAGTGATATTTAATAATATATTTTAATGGCACTTGATGGTGTTTTGTCCCCCGATGTCAAAAATAGTTACAGTATTTTTTAACCTCCCCATCTTTTAAAGTTATTGAGGTTTTTTTTTGGGAAAAAGCCGTGAGGCCTTTATAAAAATTCAACATGGCGTCTCAAATATGGTATCTAAACTAACCGTAAATTAGATTTTGCTTTACAAATAAATTTTGTGCCACCGCACCAACACTAAAATATAAAAGTTCCTTACAACTTTGGCATTTGAATATGCTACGCATTTTTTATCAGAAATTGTTGAAAAATGGCGAAAGCCATGACAATGCAAAAATTTTTCGGAGCTAAAATCCAAGATAGCGGAATGTTCCGGTATGAAATTCAGGGGCGAGACTGTGGATCCATGATCTACGTGTCAAATAGAAGTAAACTGCATCAAAAGTTCGCTACTACACATTTTTTTCTTCGTACCAATTTGATCTAAATTTAAATACTTAACTTCTGAATTCCTAGAAAACTGTAATTTTACGTGGAAAAAACCTCAATAACCTTAAAAGTTGGGGACGTTTAAAAATAGGTTAGCCATATTTGACATCGCAAAACTACATCAAGTGACATTAAAATATATTAAATTTCTCACTGACTTATAGGCAATTTGTGAAAAATCACATGAAAATACTTAACTTCAGGGCATGTCTTTCCGTTGTGCGATTTTAAAAATTTTTCGCTGGGTATGTTTTTATGACCAAAGGAACATTTCTAGAGGGAGTCTTGCTTTGTAGCTCAAAAAAAAATTGTCTTCATACAACTAAGGCGCAGGCTAATTGTACAGGCATGGGCAGAGAACGAGCACACAATGCTTTTCTCAATATTCATCGCAACCTCTGTGAACTGCATGTGACTTTTTTTTAAGTTTTTCTAAATTATGTCCACAATTAAATACAATATGCTGTATACTCTAATTAAAAAAATTATATTCTTGGTTGTTACGAATAACTGAACATAACAAAACAGCGGTTTACAGTTTTCTTGTTAGCAAATTGCTGTTGGCAAAAATTTTTCCAGCAGAAACTAGCAGCTTTCCTTCAAAATGAAATGTCATTTTGCTCTCTCAATTTGCCCTACTTTGCAAGTTTTTAGCATACGCGATCACAAAAAGCTGATAGTTTTTATAACTCTCAATAATTATCAGGTACGCGAATGCAACTAATTGTGAAACGTATTTTGGCTTTACGAATTTCATTGTAGAGTACCTACAAATTCTCAGCTATACGTTGTACCAAAAATTGAAAATATACGCCACGCAGCTGTTTGCAACAGCGGATATTTTTAATCTAGTACTTGTTGCCGGAATTCAAGCAATCGCAAAGCGCTATGTTGCATTTCCAGGGCCTTATCTTCTTTTAATTCCAAAATCTCCAACTCGTCGCTTTTCTTAAATAGGAGTATTTCGGATATTGTTAATTCATCTTCATTTATACATTCATATATTTAAATAATTTCAAATCGGCAAATCTTTTTCAAAATCTGCTTATAAATCATGTAGTTTTGCGACATAGGGGTTCAATTTATCCTCTTTTTTCTTAGCCATGGAAAATGATGAAATACATATTCTTTTTTTGAGATCTTTTATAAAAATACGTAGTTTAGCTTCAAAACTTAAAATAATTTGCAACAAATCCAAAACATTTTTATTCTTTCCTTGCAGAGACAAATTCAAGTTTTGGAAATGTTCCATCATATCGATAAAGAACATTAAGTCAGAAAGCCAATTTCCATTCTCCAATTGCGAGTAATGTTCCGATCTCAATTTGCGTATGTGTATAAAAAAAATAATTAAATAAAAAACAATACAATGGAAAAAAATGTCCAGCAAAGAAATATGTATTTTAAAAAGTAAAAAAAGCCAAAATGTTCTAAGCAAAGAGAAAGTAAAAAGAGCCGCACTTTGCTATGCAAAGAGCCGCATTTGGCTCAAAGAGCCGCGTTTGCCCACCGTTGGTATATATGTTTATATTTATAAAAAAAAAAATGATTTACAAGACTATTTGTTGTTCGGTTACAGTGAAATTTAGTATTTAGGATATTCAGTTAGTTCCAAAGTTAAGTGACTCGCACATAACCACTATTAAACGTTATCCTGTTCCTAAAAACCAAAAAGAGTTACACCCTTGTATTGGATTATTTTCATTTTTTTGTCGATTCGTACCGTCATTCTCACGGACTGTAAAACCATTACAAAAGTTGTTGAAGAAAAATTCGACTTTTGATTTTGATGAACAGTGTATTGCCGCGTTTGAAGAATTAAAACCCAAACTCACCGAAAGTCCAATGCTAGCAATTTATAGTCCATTGAGAGAAACGGAATTGCATTGTGATGCCAGTTTGACCGGTTTTGGGGCCGTTTTGCTACAGCCCACTATAGGCAGAACACGAGTTTTTTTTTCAAAATCGTAGATCTTCGCTTAGAAAAGAGATAATGAAATGAAAATATAAAATATAATATAGGAGAACTATAGAGAGTTACATCGATAATAACTTAACCCTCAATATACCGTTCAAAATGTGACTTTTTGTTTGAAATTGTGGATTTTGGCTCCCATTCCACTAGAAAACACTATACTTAATACACCATTAGCATTTTTCCTGAAAGATTTATCTTTATTTTATCTTAAGACTCGATTTTTGAGACATTGGATGCTGTACCCGAGTGGCCAGATTGAAAAAGAAAAGCTTCCTTTAAACTCTAATAACTCGTAGACTATCAGCTTTCACAAAAACATGTTTATAATAAAAATGGTTATACTGGTCGATATCTTTACGAAAGTGCAGCATTTAACCCTTTAGTACAGAGTCTGTCATATATTAAACGCCTTTTAACCCTTTCACGGCAGAGGAAAAAGGTTCTCAATACGCTTTTGAACATGCTTTTTCTCATGTTGACGTAGATATTAATCATATTTCATATAAGACAGACTCTGCATTAAAGGCTAAATGCACTTTCGTAAAGATATCGACCAGTATAACCATTTTTGTTATATAAATTTTTTTGTGAAAGCTGATAGTTTACGCGTTGTTAGAGTTTAAAGGAAGCTTTCCTTTTCCAATCTAGCCACTCGAGTACAGCATCCAATGTCCCAAAAATCGAGTCTTAAGATAAAATAAAGAGAAATCTTTCAGAAACAGTGCTAATGGTGTATTAAATATAGTATTTTCTAATAGAATGGGAGCCAAAATCCAAAATTTCAAAAAGTGACATTTTGAACGGTATTTTGAGGGTTAAGTTATTGTTGTTGTAACTCTCTATAGTTTTCCTACATTATATGATCATTTATCTTCACGATAAAATAATTTTCATTTCGTTATCTTTTTTCTAACCGAAGATCTACGATTTTTAAAAAAATCTCGTGTTATGCCTATAGTGCATAGGGCTGCCAGATATCTCTGTTGCCAAACCGGGACACTTTAGGGAGGGCCTCTCGGTCTCTTCTCTTTCATTTCGACGTGCGAAAGGACGTAGTAAAATTTTATTTTGACAGACAAAAATAAAAACATAAAAACAGGAGATCATGAGATCATTACAACGTACGCCAACAAAACAAAACAACTTATCACAACTAAAGCACAGAGAATTTTTCACAATGCATGAACCTTTTTTATTCTTTATAAAAATTCAGTTTATACTAAATATATGAAAAACATAAAAATAAAATTGTTAAACTTTGTGCTAATCTCGGGAAAATTCAATAAATTTGCATACAAATTTGCAACATTCTAATCAGACTTTTTATAAAAATGTTCAAAATGAAGTTTTACAGCCCATTAACTTTTAGTTGATTTTTGGTATTGTTTTTACTGAAAGTTTCTTCTATACAAACTATGTTCGATAATTCTTGTTATATGGAAGACACTGTCAGCAAAAAACAATAAATGCTAAAAATCAACGAAAGTTGCTGGCAACTTCAGACTTGCACTNATAGTGCAGGATGATGGTAAATTTCGTCAAGCGCGGAAAGTAGGCATCATAGTTTTGAGCTGGCAATTGGCAATCATTTATGCTCTGAAAAGATTTAGAGAATATCTGGAAGGAATTCCATTTAAGATCGTTATGGATTGTAACTCGCTTGCTATGACTTTGGGAAGAAGCAGGGCATGAATCACGTAAATTTGAAACGATAGTCGTTCAAACGATACTGATAAAACGACCTCGTAAAAACACTGATTTATGCATTTATAGGGCTTTCGCACGAGGCGATTTTTCAGGCAACTTTTAGTTGAAAGCAAAAATCGCCTCGTCCGAACGGCCTTTCAACTAATCGCTTTCAACAAAGTTGGTCGCCAGCCAACTTTGAGCTCGTTCAACTTTTTTTCCTTGCAACCCTGTGTTTGTTTACATTCTGTATCAGTGTTGGGAAATTAAATTGTTCCTTCAGTACGAAATCTATACAAAAAATGTACTTTTCGGCTATAAATTGTATACACTTTTTAATTCGCTCATATATTTTCTTAGTACATTCCCTTCAAGACCAATGAATTTATGGTATTCATGAGAAAGTTTTATTGTTTATGTACATACGTTTACGTAGTTTACACTTTTACAAATTGATTCCACGTGCACATGTACTGCATTTAACGCAAATATGTATGCACACATTTTCAGGTATACATCTTAACAAAAAGCATATTTAAGTTATTATTAATGGATAAAAGAGACATTTTCCTTTGGATTCAGTACTAAAATTTGACATTTTAATAGCATTTCAAGTGCTTATCAAAACTTTACGACAAGATTTGACCATTTATCTTAATAGTATTCAATTTTAATTATTTTTTGTAAAAATACGGTTTATATTTTAAGAAGAGCTGTACAAATTCAAGGTTCAAACTTTGTGCAACATTAAAAAAAACCAACACACTTTCGTAAAAACTTCGAGCTTTTTAATTCGATTTCCTAGATTTATTTTGAGCGTGCGGTTTTTTAGCCCATTAAATTTGAATATAACTAAGTTTTTTAAGATTTCTTTGATGAAGGTGTTGCTAGTTGATGTAGTAGATGAAATTGTATCAAACAAATACAATTGTACCAAAAATGCCAACACTGTTCTGTATACATTTTCTTCTTATCTACTTTTTTACTCTTATTTTATCTTTCAGCTTTGCTAAAAGCACTTCTACCAACGCTTGGCTTACCAAATTTACGCCAATTGATAAAATTTTGCGATTTAAATTCATTTTCAATAATGTAAATAACGATTCGTGTTGAATCGAAAATCGCCTCGTCTGAATAGGGATGGCAACTTTTTCACTTTCAACTTCTCATTCAACTTCGTATTCAACTTTTGTTGCCTGTAAAATCGCCTCGTGCGAATGCCCTATTAGGTTGCTGTTACAACTGGAACTAAGTTGACGATATCGCACAAACGATCAAACAACTTTTGGTTTTCATGAAGCAACACAATCTCGACACGATATCATTCAGACGATTGTCGTATTATGCGATTCATGCCCAGGTAAATGCACGAATAGCAAGATGGGGTCATAAATGGGTCATGTTGACGCGTTGAGTAGATGTCAAATTGCTAACGTTGATGTTAACGAAGCCGAGTTTCATATACAATTAACTCAAGAACGTGACGATTTGATAACAGATTTAAAAAAACGTATGGAAAAGGAGGACGTAAAGGACTTTAGATTATCAGACGGGCTAGTTTATAAAGTAAAGGGAGATGGGAAAACCATGTTATATGTGCCTAGAGAAATGGAAGATAATGTTATAAGGCTAATGCATGAGAAAATAGGACATCAATCTGTTGACAAAACTTTGACGAAAATTTGTTTGTATTATTGGTTTCCGAAAATGAAGCTGAAAGTTGAGAAGTTCGTTCAAAACTGTCTGAACATCATGTATGCGATGCCAGTTCGGGCAAATGAAAGGAATTTCTATAACATACCTAAAAGGCCAGTGCCGTTTGATACAATCCATATTGACCATTTTGATCCGCTGCCGACAATACAGTCCAAGCGTATAGCGTACGAAGTTCGTAAAACTTTATCCCACTAATTCTACAAGAACTCGGGAGGTTAATGCAGCATTAGATAAATATTTTAGCTATTATAGTAGGCCGATGAGAATTATAAGCGATAGAGGTACTTGTTTTACGTCACTAGCATTCGAGAACTTTTTAATAAAAATAAATATAATTCATGTAAAAACAGCGGTTGCTTCTCCACAAGCCAACGGACAGGTAGAACGTGTAAATAGGGCCTTCATGACGATGTTGGGAAAGCTTACCGAACCAATCAATCATGCGGACTGGTCAAGTAAACTTCTTCAAGTGGAATATGCCATTAACAATTCAAATCACAGTACTACGGGAAGTTCCCCAAGAAAACTCCTATTTGGGGTCGAGCAGAGAGATGAGTTTACGGAGTACATAGAGGGTAAAGTAAATCAAAACGTTCCACGAGATTTAGAGCAAATTATATTGAGCGCATCCGAAGCTTTTGATAAGAGGCAAGAATGCAATCTAAGTCATTTTCTGAAGAATAGCCTGAAGGCGAAGGAATATAAAGTAGGTTACTTTGTAGTTATACGAAATGTAGATACAGTAGTGGGAACAAACAAGAAAATCATCCCTAAATACAAAGGGCCCTATATAGTGTTTAAGGTTTTAGGAAATGACAGATATGTCATAAGAGACGTGGACAATTGCCAGTTAACTCAGCTGCCGTATAATGGTGTTCTTGAAGCGAATAGAGTGCGGAAGTGGGTTGATAAAAACGTTGAAAAGGTCGCTTCTGCTCACGGTGGAGAGAATACAGAAGGTGGCGCCGGTGGCAATACCGCTAATCGGCTCTCAGTGAATTTGACAGAATAAGCTGTTTTGCTGACGTCACAGTCGAGATGACAGCAGTAGTGATGTGCTGAGTATCCAATACTCTCGATACTCGGTACCGAAACTTTTAGGATTCGAATAAAAGCGCACATAGGCCAAAAATATGGAAAAAACGGTTCAGGGAAGACTCGCCTATCAAAACCCGAATGTAGGAGCCAATAGAGCTTTTAATACTGATTCAAATGAAAGATGTATATATATCGGTTCGAGGTCATAATACATAGAAACTCTTACTTGTTTGAAGCATTTTTGTTCCAGCTGAATCTGACGATATCACTTTTGTAGGCAGATTCTGTAACCAGTTGGCGACAATTTTCGAATCAGTATCGGTTTTGTTGACGTATGATATGAAGTATTTTTACGTCAACAAGTGCGATATCGATCCGAAACTTGTCGCTAACTGGTTACAGAATATCCCTCCCTGAAAGGCTTCTTCATCCGTCAAAGTATTTTTCTTGAACCTTGGATCGACTAGGGTTAAAACTGGTAAAATAATATTTCTCTGTTGCCATAAGTTCAAGTGTTTTTAGCCGATATCATATAAATTAGTAATGAAAGTTTTTATCTAAACTTAAAATGCATATAATGGCCAAGGTTTAATGTAAAGAATCAGTATCGGGTACCGATAAGGAAGTATTGGGTACCGAAACCTTTTTCAAGTATTACCGACAATTCAGTCACTAAACAGCAGTTTTATTTGCCGCTCTCAGTTGTCAACTCTACGGTGACGTCACGCCAAAATTACTCTCACGAATTCTGCTGCAATCGGCGCAATCTTGTATTCTATCATTATTGGCTTCTGCTGATGAGTCTAACGGATAATGATAGGCTATAAACTTACCCTGTAACATAATACATAGCAGTTAAGCGTTGGAATTTAAGATGAATTGTACATTATTGTAATTATACATTGAACACTGTAATGTACAGCATGTAAATATTAGTACCTAAGACATTCTAAATATAATCTAAACATAAATGTAATATAAAGTTCGATGACCGAGGTCGGTCATGGTCGGCCGAGTTGTAAACAGTACTTAATGAAGCAACACTGTACTATATAAGCTGTGAAGTTGGTATTAGGGAAAGACAACCAACTTCACTCTTTTTCCGGACCGCTGAACCACGCGAACAAAGAAGGAAATATAAAGTGTATCTAAGAAAGTAAATCTTAATATATCTTCAATAAAGAACAATAAGTTGAAAATGTTATTTATAACATAAATAACACAAATTAGCAAAAAAAAAACATGATACGCAATGACCTTAGATTTAATGTTGGTTCAGGCACACCGTGATACTTGCTAAAGCAATTAAAACACATAACAATACTTGCTAAGGCAATTGATCTCTGTAATTTACGTGCGATGTAGCACGGCCTTTATATACCGGTGCTCGCACTCATCACAACTCTAGAAAGTTTTATGGAAAGTCATCGATCATTCCATTTGAGGTTTCTTGATGTCAGAGCTTCTACATATTTTATCGCGTATTCCGTCATCCTCTCGTTATTCGCTTTGGCCGGCCATTCGTGCTTTGTTTTATTCGCCACAATATTTTCATGCAACATTTCGCGATTTTAACAACGAATAACTTTTAAACTGTAATCCTACTGCAGATGGGGTTTTCGGTTTTATAATGTGGGAACCCCCTCTACCTCCCTACATACCTCTCTTTTTCAGGGTCTGGCACATTGTTAAAACATTTTCCCAATTCTTATGCTGTTACCACCCACAAATGTTAAAAACGTGACAAAAGGTCTAAAGATTATATATATTATATTAATATAAATTAAATTAAATAATTATAAATATCGTCGTTTAAAGTACAAAACCGCGTATCGTCATTCTGCAAAACCTCGTAACTGACATTGACTGCCAAAAATTGGATTGCTCACACAAGCTCTTGTCTCAATCCGTATCAATTCGTCCTGAAATATACTAGCCAGAAATGCGATTGCTTTATAAAAATAGAGCTATTTTGAAATATGAGTACTTTTACTTTCTAGAAAATAATTTCTACAACTTCTCATACGTGGTTTTGCATTTTGCTGATACGCGGTTTTGCATTTTGTTGATACACGGTTTTGCACCTTAAACGACGATATAAATGAGTAAATAAATTGTCATTTTACCTCATCTTCGAATGTGTAATTCCGGTTCTTACGAATAGTAGCAAGTAATTCATCGTCTTCATATCTTTCCGCATTTATCTGAAAATAAATTCTTTGATTCTTAAAAAACATTCAAATCCGGAAATCAATACAAAGCATTAGAGAAGAAAATGTGAGTTATTTTGAATTAAAACAAAAATCCCGATTAAATTCGCTGTCATATTTAGGGCCTTTTGCTCCATGTCTGGTTAAGTACTTAATCAGATCTCAACCAGAAGTTGGCTCAAAAGGCTATGTTTCTATACTGTCGACTGTGGCGCCGAAGCATATTACAAAGAAAATAATCTTATTCTGAGTAAAATTTTTACGCGATATAGCATTTTTGGGTAACTTAAAGTTTTAGCAGTTCATCACTATTATTATGTAAAGACGCCATGATCGAACAATCGTCAGCATAAGAGACAATATTGACACCATCTGGTGGTTGAGGAAGCTTAGAAATGTAATAAATAAACAGTAGTGGGGACAGGTTTGTTGTTGTAGTGATCGTTGTTGTTGTAGCTATATTCACCCTTGAGGAAGGCACTGGGTTGTGTGCTGTTATTTAAAGGCCTTCCTCAGACTTTTTCTTAGATTTCAGGGTTGTGTGCCGCATTATTATTAGATAAATAAATTTAAGGATAATTATAAATAGTGATGAAAACGCAAACATTCGTGCGAAAGCTCTATTTTTGTGTGTTGCTAAAATTTATATATGGCGATATTGATGGAAATATACGCAGTGAGAATTTAGGCAGAGTGCGAGCTGCCAGGTTCTGTTATCAATATAATTAACATAACGTCACTAGACACGAATAAAGGCGCGAGCTCAAAATTTGACCGTAAAAAAGGCGCATAAAAAAACTTCAGCGGAGAAAGACTCTTAACAAAGTTGACGGCGAAGAAAGCGCGTTAAAATATTTGACGGGGAAGAAGGATGCGTAAACTTATTTTCGCGGTCAACTATGTTTGCGGTTGTAATAGTATGTACATTCCGTAAAGAGTTTTTGGCGAATAATGCTGAAGTGACAGTTCTTGGCCAAGTATAAATCTAAGATTACGCGTCTTTCTTCACCGAAGTTTTTATTAAGCGCCTTTTTTCGTACTTTTTTTTTTCATGCGTCTTTTTTCGCCGTTTAAACACTAGCGCGCCTTTATTCGTCTCTAGTGACGATAAGCTTTTCCACGTGGTTGCCTTTCAATAAATGGAATAAACAAATCTTCGCAAATAAATTTTGTTTAATATAGCGCCGCTATATTAAAGGGAGATTTCGGTCGGAACGAGGAATAAAAGAGTTAGATTTTCTTTGGATAAAATATTTAATGACTTTAAATAAAGAGGTACAAATGTACGAAATTCTATAATTAAATCGAGTTGAGACTTAAAATGACTCAAAGGCACGTCCGTGCTGTACGACGGTCGCGCTTATATCTTTAATTGTAGCTTTTTACATTTCAATTTCATTTCATACTTCAGTAGATAAATTCAGTGAGTTTATACAAAAACAACTTTCTGGAGGATTTTTGTTTAGAGGAATTTTAGAAACTAGTCGAATAGAGTGAGGTTGCCACCTCGCTCTCCTTCATCGTCGACATGCCGCCGCCCTTGCACGGGTGCAACATTTAGTAGGCTGTCTAGCTGTCGATACGCGAAACGGCATTGGGTTTCCTTGATAACAAAAGGCGTCCACACGGACAATTCCGCGGTTTAAAGCGGGCCGTAAGTGACTTCGACTTCGATGTCTTCATTGCCGTAGAGCGGCGTTCTGTCTCGCGTTTCGATCTGCGTCCCACAGCATGTTGAGCAGGTTTGCGTTCCCCAGTGGAATTGGCAGTTGGGCGGTGAAGAAGCGTGTGGTGTCCTAATTTACATATTCTGCAGCTATTCCGAGATGGGCATGCACCGGTCTTGTGGGATCGGGCCAAACAGTTCATGCAATATTTATGAACGCGGACAGCTTCTATGCGATCGGCCACACTCATCTCTCGAAAACAAGCGCAGGTTTGCAGAGCATGAAAACGGCAGCACAGTTGACACTGATATACATCCGGGGTTCTGTAAAAGATCAACAAGTGAATTAGTACGAGTTGGTAGAGTTGGAGCTAATGGACTGTAATTAGAAAATAATAGTGTTATAAGTATTTGAGCTGATTGGACTATATGGTAGACGAGTTATTCAATTAGAGTTATGAGTGAGTGGAGGAGGTAGAGGGCATAATTTGACTATTGGTCGGGTATAAATCCCAGCTTGAGTTCTGACCTCAGCGACTCTAATGTGGTTATCGGGGCCTCGATGGAGTTTGAGTACTCTTCCAAGGCACCATTCCTGTGGTGGCAAGAGATCATCTTTGACAACTACCAACTCTCCTTCCTCAATATCCTTCTGGGGTTGTCGCCATTTATGACGTCTGTGAAGCTCGCGTAGATATTCCGCTTTCCATCGTCTACTGAATTCCTGATGGAGAATTTTTAATTTTTGCCAGCGATTGGCTAAGGATAGGGTTTCTTCAGTTGGCTCCGGGATAGCCATAAGGGGTGCGCCTCGGAGAAAGTGACCCGGAGTGAGCACTAGGAGATCCGTGGGATCTTCGGACATGGGTGATAATGGCCTTGAGTTCAAAACTGCCTCTATGCGTATAAGAAGCGTTGAAAATTCTTCGAAAGTGAATTTTTGGGTGCCAGCAACTTTTATGAAGTGGGTTTTGAAACTTTTAACGGCAGCTTCCCACAGGCCGCCCATATGGGGAGCGTATGGAGGAATGAACTGCCATTCAAACCCATGAGTTTCGTATTTTTTAGAGGTCTCGACAGACACCTGGGTAAGGAAATTTGCATAGTCTTTGAGTAATGTGCGATGAGCTCCGATAAATGTTTTGCCATTATCGGACATAACTTTCGCGGGCATTCCTCGTCGCCCTACGAAGCGTGCGAACGCTGCTAAAAATGCACTTGTGGTTAAGTCTGAACAGACTTCCAAGTGAATTGCTTTTGTCGCAAAACAAACAAATACACAAGTGTAAGCTTTATGATAGGGTGCGTTACGGGTTAAACCGGCTTTTAACAAAAAAGGGCCGGCGAAATCTACACCGGTAGTGTGGAATGGTACCGACAACGTAACTCTTTCGGGAGGAAGGGCTGCCATTATTTGAGAACGAACGTTTTGTCTATGAATAGTGCAGAGTTTACATTGAACTATACACTTTTTTATGTACGATTGCAAACGTGGGACAAAGAACTCTTGCTGAGTCATACGAACCATAAGAGATTTTTCCGCATGCAAGAGAGTTGTGTGGAGAAAATTTAAATAAAGTGTACAAAATCTGGAGTTTCCGGGCAGTATGATGGGATGACGCTCATTGTAGCTTAAACCAGAATGCGCCAACCTACCATTTACTCGCATTAGACCTGTTTTGTCAATAAATGGGTTTAGAGATAGTAAACTACTTTTCTTGTTGAGGGGTTCAGTGGCCGATAATTGTAAATATTCATCGCAATAGTGACGTTTTTGGGCAACAATAATTAGTTGGGTTTTTGAGTGTTGGATTTCCGGGTGGGTTAAGGAATCCTTGTTTTGGGAGATCTTTCGAGATTTTTGGATAAAGCGAAACACGTAGGCTATGATGCGCAAGGCTTTTCCAAACGAGGAAAATTGGTCTAGTACATCTTCGGGCTTGCTAAAATGGAAAACTTTTATTTTTCTTTGCTCTGGAGGTAGAGTCCTTTGTGGTTGGGATTGGGGCCAAGCCTTTGGAGTTTCGATGAGCCAGTCTGGTCCATGCCACCATATGGCTTTGGAGACAAGCTCTTGAGGAGGGCATCCTCGAGTTCCTAGATCTGCAGGATTGTCAGCACTGTTTACATGTCGCCACGTACCATTTCCTACGTTTTTTACGATTTGGGTTATGCGATTGGCGACGTAGGTTTTCCACACATAAGGGGGTTTCTCTAACCATGCGAGAACAATGGATGAATCGCACCATAGAAATAGTTTTACATCCTTTAGATGGAGTTTTTCCTGAACTTGGTGAGCGAGTTTGCTGACGAGGACAGCTCCACAGAGTTCCAACCGTGGTAAGCTGATAGTTTGAACTGGGGCTACTTTGCTTTTTGCCACGAGAAGTTGAGAAGTGGCTG
>NW_016158012.1:137372-146557 GCF_001687245.7 Rhagoletis zephyria
TTTTTTTTTTTTTTTAACGTGAAATATAATTATAAAGAATTATACTACAAATGTGGAATTTAAAAGCCAAGTGTGACTTAAATTGAAGTCGATTAAATATCGTTCATTTAAACAATTGCGCTATTGTAATTACTAGGATTGGTTTATGTGTTTGCAGGGTATATATATAGATTGAGTGTAACAAAGATTGAGTGGGACATATGTAAGTGTATAGATGTGTATGTATGAGTATATTTATACACGTACCTGTATTTACGGAAGATTGAGCAGAGAGCTAATTTACATATGTATATATAATGCACTTGTAATCTATGTATGTACATATGTACATGTGTGTATTTATGTACTCTTTTGTTATAGCGAATTTTGTAGCGACTGATTTGGTTTGCTTTTTATTTAATATAAAAAATAAGCACTGCTATTTCTTTCTTTTCATGTGCAAATTTCCGCCAATTTTATGGGATATATGTATGTATTTTTAGTACCAAATTTCGCGCAAATTCGCCAATACAGTTTTTGTCTCTCCTTTACGGTGTTACATATATACATATGTATATATGTACATACATATGTATATGGAATTAACTGATTCCAATTTATATGCAAAAAGGGCGGGAATTTTTGCGAAAGGTTTCTACAAAGTTCGCTGTAACTGGGTAGAAAATTTGGAACGCTACTTACTGTGCCATTTTCTTTACAGTTACCAAATATTTTATTTTCCGAGTAAGTGTTTGGGCAGAGTCTTCTCCTTGGGAATGTGTTTGCTCTAAGCTGGCTGCAAAGTTCCTGAAGCTCCACTTCCACGTACTCCGGGGTTCACGTCTTCTCTCTTCTAGTCCGCTTCTTTTTAGTTTTGGGTTTTTGATTCTTTGGTTCTAGAATCTTTTAATAAATTTTATTTTTACTTATATTCGCGTTTTAGTCTGTAATATTTGTTCAAATTTTAATAATACTTTTGTATTTGAGTTAAAGCGTTTTCCCTTAAGTGGTAATTTTCAGTTTATCACATGAACATGTGTTTTTCACTTCGTTTTGGAGATTTTTTTATTTTTTTATATGTTTTTATAAATTCACAAGTGTCTTCCACAATTTAAAAGTTCTTCTTTTACACAATTTTTTTTTTCAGTTCGATTGTCTTGATTTTTGTACGTAATTTCATGTAATAACCGCGTTTTTATTTAGTTTCTTCGACTGGCTCGTTATGTACGATAACATCGCTTTTACTTTTATGCCGATTCTTTTTTTTTACTTGACGGCGTAAGGACCATGTTTAATATAGCGCCGCTATATTAAAGGGAGATTTCGGTCGGAACGAGGAATAAAAGAGTTAGATTTTCTTTGGATAAAATATTTAATGACTTCAAATAAAGAGGTACAAATGTACGAAATTCTATAATTAAATCGAGTTGAGACTTAAAATGACTCAAAGGCACGTCCGTGCTGTACGACGGTCGCGCTTATATCTTTAATTGTAGCTTTTTACATTTCAATTTCATTTCATACTTCAGTAGATAAATTCAGTGAGTTTATACAAAAACAACTTTCTGGAGGATTTTTGTTTAGAGGAATTTTAGAAACTAGTCGAATAGAGTGAGGTTGCCACCTCGCTCTCCTTCATCGTCGACAAATTTGATTTATTTTTTAACTGACAACTAACGTATGATTTTTGTTCTTTTCCAGACTTTATTTTGATTTTGACTCTTTATTACCGCCAACCAATGTTATGTGAATACGAATTTAGAGGCTGTAAAAATTGAAAAAAATTAGAAATCTCAAAGTTTTTGTTTGATCTTTCAAAATTTTCTCTTTTCTATCAATTGGCAAAGGCCCTCAGTAGCTGTACTCCGAGTAGGGATGCAAGTCAAAAAAATACATCGATGCATCGAAATATAGCATCCATATCGATGTATCGTATAAAAACATCGATATTTTCAATGCATCGAATGAAAATATCAACAGTCATCAATTAAAAATATAAAAATGAAACGATCGTAGCTTCGATAAGCGTTTAAGTAATAACTCACAGTGAAATGTATTAATTAATTTGAACAGTTACAAATCCAAATTTTTTCAGTTCTTTTGAGCAACCTTCGAAAAAAATTTTCGGAAGTGGCGATAATTGTTAAATGTTTATAAGCATAATCAAATAATATGAAGTGTGCCAGCTAGCAATGACTTATATTTCTGTACACTTACTTGGCAATTTATTATCATAATTTTTTCCTTCATTTAACTTTCATGCATCGTACAGTGTCATAAGTAAAAACACTATCAGCTGATTGCAAAAAAATGCCTACAGCTGAGATCACCTGTTTTTTGACATTTGCTCTTATCTTTTACCATTTTTCACTTAAAACACACTCACAGCCTGCCAGAAAAAACGGTAAGAAGAAGAGTTACGTTACTTATGGAACTATACGATGCTTTCATGTTAACCCTTTTAAGTGAAAAGTTATGAAGTTTTTTTGATTTGAGCAAAAATTTAAAACACCATGTCAATAAATTCTTGCCGCTTGTGCAAAAGCACACATAACGTTGCACTACTGATGTTTTCAGGGCATCACGATGAGGATCTTAGCCGAAATCGGGCAGAGGTATGTAACAAAACCATGATTAATACCAGAATTGAAAGAGCGAAAATGACGAAACTCAAATTTTGCCTTGAAATAAGCGTACATCAAACTGGCTGGCATACCTTTTATAATTTCACTATGTTGATAAGCTGTGTGAAACAAATTTGGAAACTGCTGTTTAAAATCTGTCCAAATTTCGAAATGGTTTTAGAGTGTCAATATCATACCTGTTCAACTATGTAGTCTAGGGATGCACAGCAGAGGTGCACGCAGTCGACATCGCGGGCAAACTGCGAGCACGCGAGCGTGCTAGGCGAGGTGAAGTGAGCTGTACGGAGATGGAAACGTATACATATTAACCACTACACACTTATTTTCAAGTAAAAATGCGTGTATGTATGTGTACTAAAGTGGTCCAAAAATGTATGTAAAAAAATAAGGTCGCATTTTTAAAGCCGCTAGCCCCTAGGATTGTTCTATACCAAAAAAAAATATACCCCTCTTTTTTTGTTTTGAAAAAGGAACAAATTAGGGTGTGCTCAAAGCGCTCAAAGTTTTCAATGTATTTTATATGGGGAAAAAACAACTTTTCGTAGAAATTGTGTAGAATTCTTGAAAATCAATATTTTTCGATCGGAAAAGTTTTCCTATCCTCAGGAGACTTCCGGTAATAATACCCAATTGTTCCTTTAACCATTTTTTCATGGTAACTATATTTTATAGGTCCTACAAAATGCAATGGGGGGACCAATAAAAAATCTTTAATCATAAAAATGGTTAAATAAACAATTGGAAATTAATATTTGAAGTCTCCTGAAGAGAAACACGGTTTTACGATTGAAAAATATTGATTTCCAAGAGTTTTATACCATTTTTACGAAAATTTGTTTTTTCCCCATATAAAATACATGGAAAACTTTGAGCTCTGTGAGCACTCCCTAATTATTTTTAAATTTCAAAATGAAAAAATAGGGGTATATTTATTTTCGGTTCAGAACAATCCTAGGGGGTGGCGGTATTAAAATTCCGACTTTATTATTTTGGACCACTCTAATGTGTACTTTTGCGACAACTGAGCCAGCGCACAGTGGCCAATTTTTCGAAAAAGCTGGCCAAAAGTCGAAGCGTGGTACAATTGTAATCAAACCTTGTGTATTCGTCTTTATTTCGGTTGCTGGTTAAATTTCACCACATAATTTCGAAATTCAAAATGGCGGATCCATAATGGCTGCTGTGTACGCTTAAAATAATCAGATTTTTAGCAAAACTAAGGTAGTTAAGTATAAAAGGTCATGTTTTCTGCCTTTTTGTTATATAATGTGATGTAGCGGTTAGCAATATACGCTATCATTCCGCAGGGCCTGGGTTCAAGCCCAGTTTCCGACCAACATCAAAAAATAAGAAACAAACAAGTTTTTTGTAATAAAGTCGCCCTTTGGCTGCCAATGGCAAACCACCGAGTGTATTCAGCCACGTAGAACAGATTCTCATAAAAATAAAATCTCCATTCGGATGCGGCGTAAAACTGTTGGTCCCTCCCCTTTGTGCGCCAACATCAAGGCGCACGCCACAAATCGGTAGAGAATTCGAGGTCTTAATGTTTGTTTCTAAAAATCTTGATGTTCAAATTTATACGGGAACTGCGGGATTTTGAATGAATCAATAAACAAGACATACANCTAGGATTGTTCTATACCAAAAAAAAATATACCCCTCTTTTTTTGTTTTGAAAAAGGAACAAATTAGGGTGTGCTCAAAGCGCTCAAAGTTTTCAATGTATTTTATATGGGGAAAAAACAACTTTTCGTAGAAATTGTGTAGAATTCTTGAAAATCAATATTTTTCGATCGGAAAAGTTTTCCTATCCTCAGGAGACTTCCGGTAATAATACCCAATTGTTCCTTTAACCATTTTTTCATGGTAACTATATTTTATAGGTCCTACAAAATGCAATGGGGGGACCAATAAAAAATCTTTAATCATAAAAATGGTTAAATAAACAATTGGAAATTAATATTTGAAGTCTCCTGAAGAGAAACACGGTTTTACGATTGAAAAATATTGATTTCCAAGAGTTTTATACCATTTTTACGAAAATTTGTTTTTTCCCCATATAAAATACATGGAAAACTTTGAGCTCTGTGAGCACTCCCTAATTATTTTTAAATTTCAAAATGAAAAAATAGGGGTATATTTATTTTCGGTTCAGAACAATCCTAGGGGGTGGCGGTATTAAAATTCCGACTTTATTATTTTGGACCACTCTAATGTGTACTTTTGCGACAACTGAGCCAGCGCACAGTGGCCAATTTTTCGAAAAAGCTGGCCAAAAGTCGAAGCGTGGTACAATTGTAATCAAACCTTGTGTATTCGTCTTTATTTCGGTTGCTGGTTAAATTTCACCACATAATTTCGAAATTCAAAATGGCGGATCCATAATGGCTGCTGTGTACGCTTAAAATAATCAGATTTTTAGCAAAACTAAGGTAGTTAAGTATAAAAGGTCATGTTTTCTGCCTTTTTGTTATATAATGTGATGTAGCGGTTAGCAATATACGCTATCATTCCGCAGGGCCTGGGTTCAAGCCCAGTTTCCGACCAACATCAAAAAATAAGAAACAAACAAGTTTTTTGTAATAAAGTCGCCCTTTGGCTGCCAATGGCAAACCACCGAGTGTATTCAGCCACGTAGAACAGATTCTCATAAAAATAAAATCTCCATTCGGATGCGGCGTAAAACTGTTGGTCCCTCCCCTTTGTGCGCCAACATCAAGGCGCACGCCACAAATCGGTAGAGAATTCGAGGTCTTAATGTTTGTTTCTAAAAATCTTGATGTTCAAATTTATACGGGAACTGCGGGATTTTGAATGAATCAATAAACAAGACATACATATTTGTTGGTACAGGAATATATTTTTAAGATAACAATTTTATACACCGTCAGACTCGCAGTCATCTGAAGTATCCAAGCTCATATCTATATTTTCTGATGGCAATTCCGCACCCGCATTTACAACAGTTGGTAATAATTTAATGGCATCTGACGACAGTTTATGATTTTGTTTTGGTGGGTTTAAGCGTAAACTTGAAATGACAGGGTCCGAGGATACAAGCAGCCGATATTTTTTNTCTGTGAGCACTCCCTAATTATTTTTAAATTTCAAAATGAAAAAATAGGGGTATATTTATTTTCGGTTCAGAACAATCCTAGGGGGTGGCGGTATTAAAATTCCGACTTTATTATTTTGGACCACTCTAATGTGTACTTTTGCGACAACTGAGCCAGCGCACAGTGGCCAATTTTTCGAAAAAGCTGGCCAAAAGTCGAAGCGTGGTACAATTGTAATCAAACCTTGTGTATTCGTCTTTATTTCGGTTGCTGGTTAAATTTCACCACATAATTTCGAAATTCAAAATGGCGGATCCATAATGGCTGCTGTGTACGCTTAAAATAATCAGATTTTTAGCAAAACTAAGGTAGTTAAGTATAAAAGGTCATGTTTTCTGCCTTTTTGTTATATAATGTGATGTAGCGGTTAGCAATATACGCTATCATTCCGCAGGGCCTGGGTTCAAGCCCAGTTTCCGACCAACATCAAAAAATAAGAAACAAACAAGTTTTTTGTAATAAAGTCGCCCTTTGGCTGCCAATGGCAAACCACCGAGTGTATTCAGCCACGTAGAACAGATTCTCATAAAAATAAAATCTCCATTCGGATGCGGCGTAAAACTGTTGGTCCCTCCCCTTTGTGCGCCAACATCAAGGCGCACGCCACAAATCGGTAGAGAATTCGAGGTCTTAATGTTTGTTTCTAAAAATCTTGATGTTCAAATTTATACGGGAACTGCGGGATTTTGAATGAATCAATAAACAAGACATACATATTTGTTGGTACAGGAATATATTTTTAAAATAACAATTTTATACACCGTCAGACTCGCAGTCATCTGAAGTATCCAAGCTCATATCTATATTTTCTGATGGCAATTCCGCACCCGCATTTACAACAGTTGGTAATAATTTAATGGCATCTGACGACAGTTTATGATTTTGTTTTGGTGGGTTTAAGCGTAAACTTGAAATGACAGGGTCCGAGGATACAAGCAGCCGATATTTTTTAATATCCTTATTCCGTGACTCTTGGGCTTCTTCGGAAAGTTGCTCAATTGGGTGCCCATTCAATAATGAGAGGCCCATGGATGAGCACTCTAATATAGTAGTGCTTTCTGACATCATTCAAATTCCACATCCAACATCCAATCTTTAAAACATCAAAATCTAGACAGAAATAATTTTTTACATAATTTAAATCGTTTAAACATAAAAAATAAGAATCTAGTATAAAAACTGCAAACTACAGTGGCGGCTTGTGGCAGGTGGTTTTAACCAAGGTGGATGGGAAAAACTTCAATAAATATGAAAAAGAAAATTAGACCGCCCATCTCGACCACTCTCGTAACTATTTTCCTTATCCATCATAATGAGTAAACAAAAAAAAATCAATCCGTGAATAGCTATGTCTTACGTCAGTTTTTAGATGGCGTAACAATGACATGTTTTACATACTCTAGAGTACACTGTCCATGAGCGGATGCTTGAAAACTGTTATTTTTTTAAAGATAATACCACGATTTTAACAGCGACGAAAACTCTAATTTACGAAAAGTTTTGAGCGAATTGCTAGCAACAGTCACTTCGATCTCCAGTAACACTAAATGCGTTAAGAGAATCTACTTGTTGTCCCATAACGATACGCAGTAGAGCCCTCCTAACAATATAAGATGGTTATGCATACGAATGAACCAATTTTTTTGGACTTTTTGCAAAAATTGGCCACTGTGCAGTGTGGCATCAGGGCACCAGAAAAAGCCAATTTTCCAAAACAAAAGCGCCAAGTTTTTATTATCATGTTTAAAATTTTTTTTGATTCAGTAAAAAGTGTATATACATATCCATTTCCTCACGGTTTTATTAATAAATTAATTTAAATACATTTACAAGAACGCAAAACATATTTAATTTACCTATTCCTCACATTTTATTCAGTAAATGAATTCCATCTTAATGTAGAATGTAAGTGTATAGTATGTATGTACATACATACATACACTTGTATGTACCTATGCATTCGGTGTGCTTAAATTTAAAAGCATCACTAAATAACGCACCAAGCATTGAATTCCAATTATTTTGGCTTTTTGGTTTCCCAAAAGCACTAAATTTAGTGCAAAATGCACGACCTTGGCAACAGTGAGCTGAGCACATCCATGCTCAAATAGTGACGCCAGACCAAGTATTGAGTAAATGCACTATGCATATTTTTCTTTTAAAGGAAAAGTTCTAATTGGCGAGGGGATTGATTTTTGGTTCTTACATAGAACACTGATAAGATTCACAAACTTATCTTAGGACTTAATTAATATAATTAACATTATTTGTAGACGAATATATTTGTGTTCCTGTGATTGATTTGCTAGCATCGCAGCTGCCTCTTTTACGTTTATTTTCCAAAAGTTCTTCGACGACTCGGCGCCAGTGAGTCTTTCGCAAACGTATGCTGCGAATGGTTCATTATACTAAAGCCAGTCTTCCGACATAAGCTACTATTCTATACGAAAACAGATATGTATACTTCCCAATAGGCTTGTAAAATGCCCAATTCCCAAATCCCTCGCATGAGTTATTATCGGTAAAAATTTGGATACGCTCAAATCTGGCATCGCTGCAGCAAGTACTTTGTCACGCATGTGAAACAGTGTTGATATTTTAAGTACAATTGTACTTTTTCCAGTACAATAAATTTTAAAAAGTACAATTTGCCGATTTTAAACGAAATTATGAATTGTAATTTTGAATGTAAACGTGGTTGTAAACAGTAATATTAGTGATGTGCGCTATGGTGATTGCGATTTCTTATCACCGGCAGGTGAAATATCCCTTATCGCTATTTATTTTGAAAAAATCTTTGGAAATGCAATTTACCTAATGGCGATCCTACAGAAATAGAAGTAATTGAGCAATTCGGTGGTTGAAACTAAAAAAATTTATGTAAATTCCATGCGTTGAAATTAAAAATTTCCATTGAGGATTTCCATTTTATCGATAGTGAACTGACCTATGTATATAGTGTATTAATGTTTTATCATTATTGTCTTCATCTTTGACAAAATTACACACCCTGTATTTATTTTTTTTTTAATAATTTTAATTATTTTTTTTATAAAATGGTAGCGCATTGTCTCACAAAAACTTTGCAAATAAGTCCAAACTTGAAATTTTGAAAAAAATCAACAAAGTTTCATCACAGTTTTTGTTCAGAATTTGTAGGCATGTTTTGGGTTAACATTTTTGTAGCCCATTCGTTCTAGTATAATAAGGAGCAAGTTTGAAGTCTCTAAAAAATACCATCGATTTTTTGAATTTTTCTGTTTGCTGTGTTGCGCACTTTCTTCCATATAACGAATGTTCGCATTTTATTTTATATTTTATATTTTAAATTAAGCTGTATTTGTATAGTTTTTGTTAGACAATGATAAATAATATAATAAATAGCCCAAACCAGGTGTCCGTAGCATTTTGTCGCGGGGTGTACTTTTAAAAATGTGAAATA
>NW_016158012.1:146581-162235 GCF_001687245.7 Rhagoletis zephyria
TGTATTTGTATAGTTTTTGTTAGACAATGATAAATAATATAATAAATAGCCCAAACCAGGTGTCCGTAGCATTTTGTCGCGGGGTGTACTTTTAAAAATGAGAAATATAATTCAAGAATTTATTTGGTTATAATTTAAGTTAAACTCTAAGCTAAATGAAACTTATTTTAACTTAGTGGGACTTTCTGACAAGACAGGCTATGACTTTATAGGCTAGCTGAAGAGATTTCAATGATAAGTTACGTTAAATTAAGCCTACACTAACTGAAGCTGTACAATGAATTGAACAATAAACACACTGCAGTAGACAACAAAATTGTTTTTGTTTGGTTGCGGGAAAATGGAGGTAATGCATTGACGGAAATGGTGAAAAGTACAATTAAGCTCAAAAAGTTACACTTTGGGTGCATTCCAAAACGTCAAAATACAAAGCATCAGTCCCTTTTATTTCTAAACCGAACTAGAAGAAAAAGTCTAGCTTGCGCAACCTAGTTGAAAATTAGCATCTAACCGTGGTTGCGCACATTGGGCATTACAATCTGCTGAGGTTTAGAAATAAAAGAGACTGATGCTTTGTATTTTGACGATTTGGAATGCACCCTTTTTGTCATTAATTTGGTACAATTTAAAAATTTTAAATATCGACACTGATGAGAATGTATGTTAGCGATGGGCTCACGCACACAACTACATTTTGCGAAAACAGCGAGAGCATTCAGTTGGTGTTAAATGTTCGGTAAGTGAGGTTGTGCTTGTTGCCAGCAATAAAATCAATAAAACCGCGATCACATCCTCACCGCATGAGTGTTCGACACCAACTGACGGTATGCAGTTTTATGGTCCATTCTATTTTAGTATTATAAAGTGAAAGTGCGGCTAAGAATTCATGTTGATTTTAAATATTTTTTTGCATTTTCTTTATACAAATTGGATGTACAAAAATTTCAGTATGGAAGAAAAAGTGCAACACCTTCAACGAAAAAAATTCTCAAAAATCTACGCGAATTTAATGTACTATCTCGATCATTTAAACATCTCGGACTCGACCATCACTAAAAATGATTATTTAAATCTAAAGTATATATTAAACGATATTTAATATTTGCTTTAGAGATGAAATTTCAACAAATTTGTTTAAACAAAAATGTTAAGCGCATATGCAGAATGTGGAAGCGAGATTCTTCTGCTTGCGTTTCTATGTTTTTATCATTTATCAGTTTACGCACATAAGATTAAATGTAAAAAACAGAAAATATTTTTAATTGCGGATCCGAAAGAAATATTTATTAGTTGCATTGAGTTGCGCAAAAATAGTGCCGAAAATCAATCGATTGTGCTGAAGGTGCCGGCTGCTTCCGAAAGGGCCGAAAATGGCACAATGCACACTCATTTTCCATCACTGTCACACATACAATCTCACTATTCTGTTGACTTCGTTTTCCCCTTCCGATAACTTTTTGCTTCCGCGCTTGCCCAGCACCGCTGTGCAAAGCTTTGCACGCGCAGTCGCCCGCGACACATATNGATTTGGGCATCCCTAATGTAGTCGAATGTGCAGGGTGCACAATAAAAATAAGAGTTGCTTGTTTTGTACAAGTTAAATGTGTGGTTTTTATTTTTAGTCTAGTTTGTCCACTAAAGATATTCTTACAAAAGAGATGAGTTCAATTGAAATATGATCGAGGGTGATTACACGGAGTGGTATGTATGCTGAGTTTAGCAAATTCCGACGTTTAACAACAAAATGCGTGTTATCGCTACGGTAGCTGTAAGGCAAGTGGCAAACCCTGTCGTGGTTATTTCAGGCGCAGGTTGTCAGTCACCTTCCAGCGTTGCCACGTATTGTAACTGCTAGGGGTGGGCGTTATTCGGAGAAATCTATAAGGTTCATGTCTTCGACATGGCGCCCCGGCTGCCGCGATGGTAGTTGCAAGGCCTCCTCCAACTGGTTAATTGCTTTCCTCGCCGTCTCCACAAGTTTCTTGAGTCTTTGGTTCCGCTTTTGAACCGACCTGCTAGTGAGAATTGGAGTGCGCCTGGTTCACTTCCGTTTACTGCCCAAGGAACGGCGCTGTGCCCGATGCAAGAGGGTATGATGCCCTAAGCCGCAGCGCCGACAACTGGACTCGGAGTCGCACGCCCCAGTAGTGTGTGATGTCGCAATTCACGCAGTATTTATGCATGCGTTCTTCTGCCTTCATGGCTAGGAATGCTGCACATTCGCGTAACGCGTGTAGCCGACCGCACAAGCGACACTTATAGGCCTCCATTCTACCTCTGGACCTGTAAATATATGGTTTAAAAGGGTGGCATTAGTGGTGAGCCTTCAATGCATTGTCATTAAGCTGAACGTATATACGTGGTGAAATAGAGGGCTTGTGAGTTATGCAGGGGGTAGCACACACAATTTGACTATGTATAGGGTTAATATTCCGTGTTGCGTCAATATGTCAACCACACGGACCCGTTGGTCAGGACCGACATGCAGTTTGGCTATCCGTCCCAGTCGCCACTCGTTGGGAGGGAGGAGGTCATCCTTAATAACAACTAGATCGCCCTCTTGCATGTTACGTTGAGGACTCTTCCATTTATACCGCTTGTGGAGCTCTTTTAAGTATTCATTCTTCCACCTGGTACTGAACTGGTGGTGCAGAACTTTGAGCTTCTGCCATTTGTTGATTAGGGACAGGTTTTCGGCGTTGGGTTCAGGTAGTGAACAAAGCGGAGCCCCACGCAAAAAATGCCCGGGGGTGAGCGCCAAAAGGTCCTGTGGATCTTGAGACATGGGAGAGAGTGGGCGTGAGTTGAGGAACGCCTCTATCCGGACAAGAAGCGTCGTGAGTTCCTCAAAACTATACTTGTGGTTTCCTGCGACTTTGACGAAACGTGACTTAAAACTTTTGACGGCTGCCTCCCATAGCCCTCCCATATGAGGGGCATACGGTGGGATGAATTGCCAGGAGAAACCATGTGTTACATATTTGGAAGCGATGTCGGTTGAGGCCTCCTCCAAGAAGGAGGAAAATTCTCGTTGGAGTGTACGTTGCGCGCCGACGAAGGTTTTTCCGTTGTCGGACATAATCTTGTTTGGAAGTCCACGGCGTCCAACAAATCTGGCGAATGCTGCTTGAAATGATGCTGAGGTAAGGTCAGAGCAAACTTCCAGGTGTATGGCTTTGGTGGAAAAGCAGATGAACACGCAGACATATGCCTTTCCGTATTTGGCTAGTCGCAGGGATGACATCTTCACCAGAAAAGGGCTAGCGAAATCGATCCCGGTGGTGTGGAAAGGAAGCGTGTAGGTCACTCTCTCTGGGGGTAATGCGGCGATGACCTGGGACCTCATTTTCTGGTTATGTATCGTGCAGGTCTTGCAATGAAAGATGCATTTAATCACCTAGGGTTTGAGCCGCGGAATGTAAGATTCTTGCTGTACCATCCGCACCATTAACTGATTTTCCGCATGCAGCATTGTAGAGTGGAGAAATTCCAAAATTAAAGTACAAAAATTAGAGTTTGGCGGTATAATTATAGGGTGCCGCTCATTATAGCTGAGGGCAGCATATTTGAGTCTTCCATTTACGCGCATTATGCCGTTGAGTTTGCACTATGAGTCGCACCTTGGCTTCGTTGATTTCCTCATGTGTCAACGACAGTGTGTCGTTGATAGGTAGGTTTTGGGATTCTCGGATGAAACGATACATATATGCAAGTACTCTAAGTGCACGGGAGAGTGAAGAAAATCTTTCAAGTAGATCTGTGAACTCTATGGTGTGAAAGACTTCTTTGTGCCTTTGTTCCGGGGGAGCTGGATGGTTCAGTCGGGAATCGGGCCAGATATTGGCGGGTTTAGAGAGCCATTCGGGGCCTTTCCACCATAGAGATCTTCCAATTAAATCCTGTGGTCGGCATCCTCGCGGACCCAAGTACCGCCAGTTAGCATTATTGACATTTTGCACGATCTGAGATAACCTGTTTGCTACGTACGTTTTCCAAGTATGTGGCGGTTTTCCCAGCCAGGCCAGTACGATGGCCGAGTCTGTCCACAGTATTAATTCGTGGACTGGCAAACTAAGTTCGGATTGAATCTGGTTTACCAATTTTGAAGGCAATACCGCTCCGCAGAGTTCTCGTACACACAAGCGCAGAAAGCCTTTTCGGAGGCATCAGAGAATCCGTGCACTTGGATGTCACTGTCTGGGGAGAACTGTACCCATCGGGGTATTTGTATATCTTTAATTGCGGGGAGGTTTTCGCGGAAAGAGTTCCATTTGTGAAGTGAGCCGGGTTTTACCGTTTCGTCCCAGTCGGTTCCTCCCATCCAAAGTTGTTAGAGAAGTATTTTGGCCAAGATCATTATTGGCGTTAGCCATCCTGCCGGGTCGAAAAGTCTCGCTATTGCAGATAAAATTTGTCTTTTTGTACTACAATTTCCCGCGGGTAGAGGGTCGTATGAGTATGAGAAAGTATCTGTCAACGCATTCCATCGGATTCCCAGCGTTTTTGTGGAGCTCGCGTCTTTGAACTTAAGAAAATCGGCATCTAAGGGGTCGGAGTATGGGATACGTTCGAGTATTTTTGAGTGATTTGCCGTAATTTTCTTGAGGGGAAATCCTGCTAACCTGAGAGCTTCGATAACTTGTGTCATTGATTCGATAGTGGACTGTATTTCGTGCCCGCCCGATAAGATATCACCTACGTACGTTTCGTGTAGTACGATATGGTTGGCAAAAGGGTATTCTCTCCTGCAATCTTCTGCGAGTTGGTGCAGTGTTCGAATTGCCAGATATGGGGCACAGTTAACGCCAAACGTAACTGTTTTTAATTTAAAGTCTTCTATGGGCAAGTTTGGGACTCTGCGAAATACGATTCGCTGCAAGTCTTGATCTTCCTTGTGAACGAGGATCTGGCGATACATTTTCTCAATGTCACCGTTAAAAACGAACTTATATAGCCGCCACTTCAGGATAACTAGCATTAAGTCGTTTTGTAGTACTGGGCCTGTGTGCAGCACGTCATTGAGAGAATTCCCTGAGTGGGACATTTTGGAGGCGTTAAAGACGACTCGAACCTTTGACGTTTTGCTATCGGCTTTAATGACAGCATGATGGGGCAAATAAAAGGAGAGATACTCCCATCTTTAATTACTTCGATGGGTGAAGTCGGTGCCATGTGGTCCATAGTAATGTATTCTTCCAAAACTTCATTGTGTTTTTGTTGTAGATCCGGTTTTCGTTCCAGCGTCCTATCTATGCTGATGTATTGTTGTTGTGCTGCAAGTCGTGAATAGCCGAGGGCAATAATTTCAGGAAATTCTGATTTGAATGGCAATTTTACTATGTACCTTCCATCTTCTTGGCGTGTTGTTGTTCTTTGATACAGATTTTCGCAGAACTCATCTGTTTCTGAGCGGGGTGAATATTGCTGACTTCCTCTTGCTCCCAGATTTTTTTCAGCAGAGTGTTGAGGGGGTCGTGTGGGGTTTCCGTGACTTGGGTTGTAAATGCTGCTGTTATTTGCGTTGTTGGTTCACTGACAACCCATCCAAATATCGTCTTTTGGGCCAGCAGGGAGCCGTTTCCGATGTGTTGTAGCCCTTGCAGGAGGATCTTAGGGATTACGTCGCTGCCGATCACCATGTCGATTCGAGATGGAGTGAAACATTTTGGGTCGGCTAACGGTAATTGGGTGATTCCGTCAAGGCTAATATTTGATACTTGGGTAGAGGGAAGAAAATGTGTGAGCTGAGGTAGTATTATCGCTTGAGTTTTTATTTGTTGGGTTAAGTCTGACGAACAAAGCGTTATTTCGCAGATCTTTTTGGAGTTTTGAACAACCGCACCTCCCATTCATAATATTTCGTAATGGGAATCTCTTGTGGGTAAGCCAAGAAGTTTTTGTATCCGGGACGCTACAAAGGTTTTTTGTGACCCCTGGTCAATGAGCGCGCGGATTTTGTGGAATTCCCCTGCGAAGTTTATAGTAACTATTACTGTGGGAAGTAAAGTAGTCCCGTTACTGCTCGAGAAGTGAGTTGAAACCTTTTTTACCTGTTTTTGAATTGAGTTTTGGGAATCATGCGATATGCCGGTTGAGATTGAGGCTATTTCACAATCTTTACCTACCTTGAACTTTTGGGATCTGATCTGGGGTTTGGGGGTTTGTTTTTGATGAACATGTAGTAAAGAGTGGTGTTGTTTTTGACAGTAAACGCATAGGAAATTGCTTTGACACTCATTTTTTAAGTGGTAGTAGGATAAGCAATTTTCGCAATAATTGTGCTCTTTTACGAACTTAAGTCGTCCTGGCACTGAAAGTTGTTTAAATTTTACGCAAAGTTTCATTGCGTGATTAGAATTGCACAGTTTGCAAGAAACCGGTTTATTTAAGCCTGTAAGAAAATTTTGAGTTCGGTTTTTGCTTGCAAAGGAGCTCTGATTATTTGATTTTGGAGCGAAATTAGAAAATTGGGGTTTTAGCTTACTTGGGCGATAAACACCGAGCCGTTCAACTACTTCATATCGGCACGTAAGAAATTTATTCATTTCTACTCAAAGTGGCAGTTCTTTCCGAAAGCTTAATGATTGCTCCCACAGAGCAAGTCTTTCGTTCGGCAATTTGGAGGAGGACGAGTATTTTGTCCCAGTTGGTCGTCGATATTCCTTGTGCAGAAAGTGTAGAGATGCAGTTAATTATCGTCGTTTGGACCCGTTGTATTTGTTCGCCGTTTTCCGTGAAACTGGTGGTATTTTGAGCAGGGGTTTTAATTGGTTGTCCACCAATATTCTTCTATTCCCATACCGCGACTTAAGAGCTTCCCAGGCGAGCTCAAAGTTTTCATTACTCAAGGGGTATTGTTTAACTATCAGTCCTGCTTGCCCCTTAGTCTTTAAGCGCAGATGGTACAGCTTTTGAGCGGGTGTTAATTTTGGGTGATTTTTATAGGCTGCAGTAAACCTAAAACCTGGCCAGTCTTCGTACCCACCGTCAAAAACTTATGTATCACACGGTGGTACTTTGAGATATACCTCATTTGAGCAATTTAAAATGTGACCAGGATTAGATGTTTGTTGGGTTGCGGGGTGCGATCTAAAAATTTGTGATGCATCTAACATTTGAGCTTTGCAATTTTGAAAACTGTCAGAACATTTGCTATATTTATGCTCTATTGAGCTGCTGACCTCTGAGTCGTTTTCTGCGTAAAAGACGGCTTCATATGATTTCAACAAAGAATCCCAATTTTTTTCGAACTCTTGAGTTTTTACATTAAGGGATTCTGATAGGTCACCTATCTGGGAAGGGGACCATTTGGAGCAAAGGATCTCCATCCTATACTCTCGAAAATAAATTTTTGCAGGTGGTCATCCTTTGATAGTTGCTTTGCTGTCCTCCATTTTTAAATAAACACAAGTACTGGAGTGATATTCGACAGGGGTTTAAATTAAAGGGAGGTAAAATATATATACGTATGTATGTATATTCTTCACTTGAGTAAATTATATTTTGAACAATTTTTGAGAATGTTTTGAAAGCAAAGGAATATTAAAAATTAGTCCCAAAATATTGAACACTGATGTGGTTTTCCAAGCTTTGCTGCCCACTGTGCATGCAAGCGCCGCCCTTTTTTAATTTATTTTTTGCCTCAGCGTATCTGAGTGCAATCTGTGCCTGAGTAGAAAGGCTTACGTTTGTGTGTGCGTGCGGTAGAATCGCTTGTAATCTAAGCGGATAGTGTGTGAGGAGAAGATAACGCAAATTGTGTGTGCTCTGCCCTTCTTGCCTGATTTACATATGCATGTGTGTACATCTATTAACGGATGAGGAGTGTACTCGCCAATTTGTCTCTTTGCATTCATTTTCCAACTCGGATACTGTACATACGTGGCGCCCAAGTATATACTTAGGTATATACTTGGTTGAAATATATATAACTGGCGAAGGGGAAAGTGTATATGAGAAGATTAGCGTTATGTTTTTCTTTAGTGTAATGACTTCTTGGTGTCGTTGATCACCGAGTTTAATAGTTCGCTATAACGCTAATCTTCCAGTATTATGGTATGTATGTGCATACATTAGGGTATCATGTACATATGTACATACATGGGTGTGATGTTCAAACTTTAGCGGCATTTAATTTTTGCTACAGTCGCGTAAGTTTTTGATTTTTTTTTTTTTTTTTGAAGCACCGCTAAAGATTTTTATGGATATAAGCACGTATGTATATACGTATGTATGTTTATCAGTATTATGACTTACTCTGCCATGAGTTTGTACTTAGCCATTAAGAGTTGGGTTGCTGTGTTGGCGCGTATCCCCCCAATTCCCTGCGTTGTCGGTCGAACTGTTGTAGTTGTTGCTCGCTCGCTGGCCTCGAGAAAAGCAAAACTCCAGTGATAAAACTTTATTTTAAATTTTTGTTTTAATTTTTTGTAGCTAGACACGATTTTAAAACTTTGTATTTGTTTAATTTTCGTGGTTGCACTTATTATTAGGATTGCGTGGTTTTTGCTTATGACCAACTTTGCGTGTCACCAAATTCCTGCGGGGATGGCGCTAGCAAAAACCGTGCACACTATCCACCTGTTGCTCCTTATATTGTCCAAATGATTATATTTATTTATATATTTTTTTCAGTTCACTAATTCGCTTTCAGTTTGCGTATTGAGTTCCCAATTTTACGATTTTTGTTTTTTTTTTTTTTGAGACAACCGAACGCGTGCAAACGGCTGCCCGCACATCAATTTGACACTTTTGTATAGTTTTTGTACTTAGTTCACTGTTCCGTCCTTTGCTTTTTGTGTCACTCTTCTCTTCACTTTATTTTAACTAATTTGTGCTAATTTCATAGTTTTTATGTTCTAAAATTTAGTTTTTTATAATTTTATTTTCCAGTCGCGGCCGTCCGTAAAATATAAAATTGCCGAATTTGATTTGCCTAAATGGCTGCCGTAGCTTTGTTTGCTTTTTTGTTTGTGCTGCCACTTTATATCAAAGGCAACGAAAGGACCATGTTCAACTATGTAGTCTAATGTGCAGGGTGCACAATAAAAAGAAGAGTTGCTTGTTTTGTACAAGTTCAAATGTGTGGTTTTTATTTTTAGTCTAGTTTGTCCACTAAAGATATTCTTACAAAAGAGATGAGTTCAATTGAAATATGATCGAGGGTGATTACACGGAGCTGAGTTTATGCTGAGTTTAGCAAACTCCGACGTTTAACAACAAAGTGCGTGTTATCGCTACGGCAGCTGTAAGTCAAGTGGCAAACCGTATCGTTGTTATTTCAGGCGCAGATCACCTTCCAGCGTTGCCACGTATTTTAACTGCTAGAGGTGGGCGTTATTCGGAGAAATCTATAAGGTTCATATCTTCGACAATACCAATTAATATCACATTGTGATGGTCTTTTGGCACTAAACGTTTCTAATAATAAAATAGTAATTTATTAGTGCAATAACATTTTGGATAATATTTTTAGAATGTATATTCTCATTGTGCATAAATAGTGAAAAATCCATTTTTAGAATAGTTACTAGAGCGAAGAGTTTGGAAGCATACACAATAATTTTAGTATGTAGAGCGTGTGTGAATCGCCAACAAAGTTCGCTACGAGTAAATTTTTGACAGGTATGAGGTGAATAAAATTTCACTAGCTCATGAGGCTAGTGCAATTTTTGACAAATGTATAGAACATTTTGACAACTGCGGAGATTGTTGATGTGTATAATTTTTTTTTAAAAGCTTTTATTTATTAGAATTAAATTGATCAAAGGCTTAAAATGATGAAATGCAATCAATGATGGTAGATGTTTTTTTTTTAATATTTATTTCACTTCAATTTATAGTATTTTTTTCTGCGGTTGTCAATAATTTACTGCTGTTAAAAAAGATTTCATTTCACACAGCATATTGGCAAAATTGTCTCACCATAGTAAAAATATCATTCACCAGCGTTCCCCACAGAACTTTGCTCCCGATTCACACACGCCCACTGTGTATATTGCACACAAAAGTCGATGCATCGAAAAAAATACATCGATATATCGATGTATATCGGAAGGTCCAAAACATCGGTTTTATTCGATACATCGAATAGCAAACATCGATGTTACCGATGCATCGATGTTTTATTTGCATCCNTAGGGAAACTTTTACGGATCAAAGTAAAAATTTGACCTTTGTCGTGGTGGATANACCGATGCATCGATGTTTTATTTGCATCCCTAACTCCGAGCGTTCAGATAATCATTTTCGTTTTGGGCCTGTGTCAATTAGGGCTTGTGATAGAAAAGAGGAAACTTTTACGGATCAAAGTAAAAATTTGACCTTTGTCGTGGTGGATACAAACGTCAGAATTTAACCTAGCTCATGGGGTTAGCAAAATTTTCCACCCCGTCTCACCACGGAGAAAAAAGGTACAAAAGAAGTTGGGCAATTAAAATGCAGCAATTACATAAAAAATATTTCATGACCGTCAGGTAGGTGTGATTCCTGCAGTCAAATTTTTCACTAGCCCTGCCGGGTTAAAAATTTTCATTCACCTGATAATTGTCAAAAATTTACAATCCGGAATACTTTTCTATAAATTGGCACAGGCCCTTTCTACAAAAAAGGTTATGAAGTAGGGCTGATGATTTCACCCGGGTAATGAGCTACCCGGGTACCCGGGTAGCGGGTGAAGCCCTACCCGGGTATTGAATTACCCGGGTAGCCCGGGTACCCGGGTATTTTAAACCCGGGTACCCGGGCAGTATGGTAATTACCCGGGTACAAAAAAGGTTATGAAGTAGGGCTGATGATTTCACCCGGGTAATGAGCTACCCGGGTACCCGGGTAGCGGGTGAAGCCCTACCCGGGTATTGAATTACCCGGGTAGCCCGGGTACCCGGGTATTTTATAACCCGGGTAGACCCGGGTAGACCGGGTACCCGGGCAGTATGGTAATTACCCGGGTACCCGGGCACCCGAAAAAATGTGGAGAGGTGAAAATTAAACGCATTTACGATCATATAACGCAAACGAACGTACATAGGGAAAATCTATAAGAATCTTCCGTACCATATGGGGAAATATTATAATATACAACACATACATTGCACTTGACAAATCCGTCATTCATCACACAAGCGTACTTCCAAACCCAGCTTGTTTTAGGCATGTCTAAAATATTAATATTTACGAAGTTGGTAATGCACGTACAGATATCGGATCGGTAACAAATAAAATTATTGAGACACACCCACCTGCGAATCTAAACGATGACCGACAGTTGAGGCAATTTTTGTGTTGGAATGAAAAAAATTTTAAAATTTCTTCCACAATTATTTCACAACAATACGTTCATCAACCTACTTCTCGTATTAAGGAAACTTCATTAAATAATTGTGATTTTAAAAGCTTTAAATATTATGAGAAAAGAAACTATAATTTGAACAAGCTGATACAATAAAAGTACAAAATCTTTAGGTGAATGAATAGCATAAGGCTTTGTTACCTTACTTTTTGTACCAGAAGTGGCCTACCACAGGGTTTAGTTCTTATATAATTCCCAATGAGAACGTTCTCGTCAGTTTTGTTCTCATTTTGGTTTTGGTTTTGACGCGTTCTTGGGAACAAAACTACGACAATGGCATTTAGTTTCGATCATACATTTCGTTCTCAGTCCCTGTTTTAAAATATTAATATTTAATATTCTTTAAAATATACATACATACATATATATGTACACATGCATGTATGTATATGCATTTACAAAAATTAGAATTTTGAATTTAAGTACAGAAACTAATGTTTTAATTTACTTTTCTTGTCAACGTCTACTCAGGCAAGCGGTTAGGTGTACATAGTCGCGTACACTCTAGACATAAAAAAATAATTATAAAAAAAAATTTTCCCACTGAAAAAATATTTATCCTCACCAAAAAGATTATACAAGAAGCGTTATGTCGCATTACCCGGGGGTTTTTCGTTTAACCGGCACCAACATATGTATATTGCCCGGGTACCCGGGTACCCGGGCATTACCCGAATTACCCGGGTATCATTAGCCCTATTATGAAGCACGTTTTATTTAAATCGTTTATCAAATTAGTCATTCATGTATACCATTTTATGTGGAATTATTCAATGAATTTCGTTTTACACTTTACTTTTTAAAACTATTTTGTGTTATTTTAGTTTCTCAAAAGCAACCCTGCGTGCTTAAAAGGTGTGTGTGTACCAATAATTTCATCCCTGGCATATTCATCCCCGAGGAAGGCAGTCGCCAAATTCACCCAAGGTTGTTTACTGGTTATATTGTGTTTTGAACGTTGTTTCGTTGAGAGAGGCTGCTATCAGCCTAACTTTTAGAAAAGATAGCAATAGTAGTGTGGGAAAACTATCGATAGTGTATGCACTCGATTGTTTCGATAGTGATAGTGCAAAATATTCGATACTCTCGAAAGCTTTCTTACATATGTTCAGATATAACACTACTGCCCGGTTTCTCCAATCTATTTTAAAATGCATCAAACTTAAAATTTTATATTTATTTATTTATTCAAATAATAAATAATCTAGAAATATTCAGTGTTTCTTACAGATTATGTACTTAGAACTAACTACAGAGTGTCTTATAGCTAAGAGTTACGCTAATAATTCATTTAATAATGATTTAAAAATAAGCTTGGAGGAAGAAAAATCGATAGCCAAAGAATTTGAAATGGAATTAAATTCTTTCAAAGCTCTCAAAATAGGAGCATAAGTACCCAGCAAAAAATCGGTAATCGCTTTTAGTGGTAACGTGTTCTAGAAGGCATAGCGTTATAATGCCTTCGAATTTTTCCGCTTCTTTTAGGCATTGCCGGTAATGCAAAGTAGAATGTCCAACAATATTTTATTTATTTCGCTTCTTTGTTTGATTTCAGGGAATGCAAAGTAGAATGTCCTATAATATATCTTTTTTAATTCGTTTCTTTGCTTCATTTCCGGAAATGCAAAGTAGAATGTCCTACAATATTTTATTTGTCTCGCTTCTTTGCTTCATTTCAGGGAATGCAAAGTAGAATGTCCTACAATATTTTTTTTATTTCGCTTCTTTGCTTCATTTCGGAGAATGCAAAGTAGAATGCTGCATCGTAGTCAGCTGAAAAATAGAATGAATACCCAAAAATTCTCTTTCTACCGTTACTTTCTGTGGAAATTTGTCTCGCATAAAAATCATGTTTTGCTTTGTTCAATTTGCAGCGAAGTTGAAGTCAGTCAATGAAGTGAAGTACAAGAGTGAGGAAGTACAATTTTAAGCTTAGTTAAATATGCATGTATGTACATACCGATTTTTAAGAAAATCTAAATACCTAAAAAAATACATATGTATGTATAAAAGCTGATTTATAAAAATTTTAATTAATTTTAATCTTTTAAGACATTTTCTGATTTCAATTTAATATAAATAAGTATGTACTTATCTAGGCATTCTACATTAGTTTCTCTGTAAGGCATTCTTTGTTCGCTTCTCTGGATTCTGTTTATCCATGCGTTCTCCCTTCGTTTGAAGGTAATGCTGCGGGTAAGGGCTTACCTCCAATGACATGCCCATGTTAAAATAAGGGCTTCTTGAAGCGAAAGGGTAAGCGATTCCCATCGCCTAGCTCGTTTCCACTTTCGTTTCTGTGGTAATCGTGTTTTTTGCTGGGTAGTTCTAACCCGTTCTACAAAGAACAAATCACTACTCCGAAGGCTTCTTTGAGGAATATGAAAATAAATGCGCTCAAGAAGGAAAGGAGTCAGTCACTCCACTTACGATGTCAAACACAAAGGAGAGCGAAAGGATAATCCTTCTACTATGCAGAGATTTTAAATTAATTAATAAGCGCCTAGCACTATAGGAAGGCATCGGATACTCGAACTTCAAAGACCTAAGAGCGAAACGAACAAAATTCTTTTGAACGCGTTCAAGCCTCTTGATATGGCAATCGTGATACGGTCTCCATATAAAGACTGCATATTCCAGCTTAGACCAAACGAGCGCAGTGTATAGTAATTTTAAGGTATAGGGATCAGTAAAGTCAGACCCAAACCGTCGAATGAAGGCTAGTATAGAATAAAACTTGGCAATAATGTAATTTAAATGGCTGTGAAACAAAAATTTACAGTCAAAAACAACTACAAGATCTGCAATTTCGCCAAGAGTAGTTAGGCGTGCGTTACCAATAAAATAAGAGGTAGATATTAATGACCGCGATTTGGAGAAAGATAAGTGAAAGCATTTATTAATATTTAAATGAAGACGATTCTTGCTACACCATGCAGCCACGTTATTGAGATCAGACTGTAGCTTGATTGCATCAGAATAACTCGAGATAGTGGTAAAAATTTTCAAGTCGTCAGCATATAAAAGAAACTTAGATGAGGAAAAAAAAGATGTAGCGTTAATAAAAAGAACAAAGAGTAAGGGTCCTAAGATACTACCCTGGGGCACACCGGACGAAGCAATAAAAGAACGAGAACAGGTGTTGTCAACAACAACAACACATTTACGGAGAGATAGGTATGATTTTACCCACTTTAAAAAAACGGAATGAAACCCCAAGTTTTGCAACTTGGAAACTAAAATTGAGTGACTGACTTTGTTGAATGCCTTCGAGAAGTCAGTATACACAGTATCGACCTGAAGGCGATTGTTAAAGGCGGACATACAAAATTCTGAAAAAACAGCGAGATCTGCCAGCCACAAAACCGTGCTGCTCGCAGGAAATTAAACGCTTTACTGCAAAATATAGTTTCTCCTTGATAATATATTCAAATTATTTTGAAACATTAGAGTTTGGAGATAGGCCTATAATAGGCAACATCATTCTTATTACCACTTTTGTATATTGGGGTAATGGAAGTCACTTTCCAATCGTCTATAAACTCACCACAAGCGATTTATTAAAAATTAATAAGAGCGGATACGCAAAAGCAAAGCAATTCTTAAAAAGAAAAGAGGAGAAACCGTCTACATCCATTTGCGGCGAATTTTTGATATGCAGGATGCCGACTAACACATCGTCCAGAGTCAAAGAGAGGGAACCAAAATTGATAGAGGAATCAGCTTTTGCTTCAAAATCACCAGCTGATTGCGAGATAGGTTCAAAAAAAAAGGGCAGAAAATGTCCGCGAAGAGATCCGCCGCCTCTTGGGTGCAGGAAGCATTAGTCTCATTGTAAAACATTTCAGATGGAAGACTTGAAATAGACTTTTTCGATTTAACATAACGCCAGAATGCTTTGGGGTTTGATTGGATATCGTGCTCAAAATTACGGACATAATTGCGTTGAAGGGTATTATTCAACGATTTAAACTTTGTTTAATACTGCTTGTACTTTCCTTTATTAGCAAGGGTATTAGAAAATCTGTATTTTTTTTTTTTATTTATTCCTCAAATTCTTTAGCTTCTTTAGTTTTCTGGTATACCAAGGAATTTTATAGCATTTCTTACGTATAACTGGTATATGCTTACAGAAAATATCATTAGCTTTCAATTTAAAAATATCAAAACATTTGACCACATCATTATTAGCAGATATTGAATCCCAGTCTAGTGAAAGAATTTCATTGTTAACAATGTTAAAGTTGCAGCGCTTAAAGCAAAAACTAGGTCTTTGATTTTCAACACCAAGACTTTTAAAATTA